>NC_043022.1:18189565-18204565 GCF_006345805.1 Octopus sinensis
ATAAGAAAATTATGGTTGTTTTAAAACTTGAGATTACATAGAAAGTATTTTACGTAGGATATTGGCAGTTCCCATGAGTACTATCTTTTGAAATTCTGCCATTTTGGGGTTTCCTGGTATCTGAGAGCTAGGTAGACTTTAAATAGCAGCAAATGAGAGAACCCAGTAGAGATAGCAACCAAACGATGTTTTGCGCGGACAGGAAACTCGAACGACAAACCAAGCGATCGGTTAGTTAAGTGGTTAAAAAGTTAAGCGAGTAACTAATAAATAATATAGAAGTGAAATAGAACCAGTGCGTGTATCTATTATTTGCATAATGACCCTACCGAGAAGCGACAAAAAATAAATGTAATATTCTTTTCTACTCTAGGCACAAAGCTTGAAATTTTTAGGAAGAGGGCCAGTCGATTAGATCGACACCTGTATGCCACTGGTACCTTCAAATATATGTAATACTACGGTAAAACAAGATGGCGAGCTGACAGAAACGTTAGCACGCCGGGCGAAATGCCTAGCGGTATTTCGTCTGCCGTTACGTTGTGAGTTCAAATTCCGCCGAGGTCGACTTTGCCTTTCATCCTTTCGAGGTCGATAAATTAAGTACCAGTTACGCACTGGGGTCGATGTAATCGACTTTATACCTATGTCTGTCCTTCTTTGTTCCCTCTATGTTTAGCTCCTTGTGGGTAATAAAGAAATAAGTATTTCGTCTGTCTTTACGATCAGAGTTCAAATTACGCCGTGATCGACATTGTCTTTCATCCTTTCTGGGTCGACAAATTAAGTACCAGTTGCGTACTGGGGTCGATCTAATCGGCTGGTCTTCTTCCCCAAAATTTAGGGCCTTCTGCCTAGAGTAGAAAAGAATATTACGATAAAACTAAAAACAGAAATGTTTATTTCCGTTTATTGAAGTGTTGCGACGACTATAAAATCTAAGTTGATAAAATGTCGTGTGATATCTAAGCCTGCAGTTATAGACATATCAGGCCTGATCATATCAAATGTCTAGGCTATCTTTTTAAAGTTTCTTTTCTCTTCTTACACTCGCCATTTTCTGTACGTTCATACATTTTTAAGTATCTTTCAGATAAACTATTAATAAGCAAAAAGGCATTGATTGGCTCAGGCCTATAGTAGAAGACACTTGGAGGCGCAATGGCCCAGTGGTTAGGGCAGCGGACTCGCGGTCATAGGATCGCGGTTTCGATTCCCAGACCGGGCGTTGTGAGTGTTTATTGAGTGAAAACACCTAAAGCTCAACGAGGCTCCGGCAGGGGATTGTGGTGATCCCTGCTGTACTCTTTCACCACAACTTTCTCTCACTCTTACTTCCTGTTTCTGTTGTACCTGTATTTTCAAAGGGCCGGCCTTGTCACTCTCTGTGTCACGCTGAATATCCCCGAGAACTACGTTAAGGGTGCACGTGTCTGTGGAGTGCTCAGCCACTTACACGTTAATTTCACAAGCAGCCTGTTCCGTTGATTCGGATCAACCGGAACCCTCATCGTCGTAACCGACGGAGTGCTTCCTTAAGAAGACACTTACCCAAGGTGCCATGCACTGAGACTGAACCTGGAACCAAGTGGTTGGGAAGCAAACTCCTTACCCCACAACCACATCTGCGCCTCTATATTTTGTTTATAAATCCATGTTTTTTTTAATGTTCTATTACTGATACGAACGGTTCCACAAAGGAAGGCATATAACAATTTTTGGAACACTAACTTTAATTCAATGCAGGATATGCTTCCTAATTATCCCTAATGAAGTTTTTGTGGTGTTGATTAGCCTGTATTCACGGCCACACGAAACATTCCAGAATTATTCATGTTCGCCAACTTTTCAGTTTTGCTTTCCATTAAACTCGTTTGTTCTTCTTCATATTCAGACATTTACGCATGTCTCTTATTTATTTTATATATTCAGATTCTGTGCTTCTCTTTTACCTTTTGCTTGTTGCAGTCATTGGAGAGCGACCGTGTTTTTTTAATTTTTTTTTTATAGTCTAATACTTATGCTATCAGTTTCTTTCGCCGAGTTGCAATATTACAAGGGATTGATACCACATTATCGCCGGTGGTCGGGGACAAACACTAGCACACTCACACACACACATATATACGACGGGCTTCCGTTCCAACACTGTCGTAGAAGATACTGGCCCGATGTGCCGCGCAGTGGAACCGAACCCTAAACCGCGTGGCTGTAAAAGTAAGCATCTTATTTCTTTATTACCCACAGAGGGGACAAACAAGGACAGACAAAGGGATTAAGTCGATTACATCGACCCCTGTGCGTAACTGGTACTTAATTTATCGGCCCCGGACTAAACATTGAGGGGACAAACAAGGACAGACAAAGAGGTTAAGTCGATTACATCGATCCCTGTGCGCAACTGGTACTTAATTTATCGACCCCGGAAGGATGAAAGGGGCAAAGTCGACCACGGCGGAATTTGAACTCAGGACGTAACGGCAGACGAAATACCGCTAAGCATTTCGTCCGGCGTGCTAATGATTCTGCCACTTCGCCGCCTTATTATCTTAACCCCACCACAGTCATACCTGTCTCTCTATATTTATTTGTTGTTTTTCGAGCCCTGCCTGGCTCATAAGGGGCCGGCTTCGCGGTTTCATTGGCATATAGGTCTCCCACCTGGACGGGACGCCGGTCCGTCGCAGGTGAGCTGCTAGATGAAGGAGGAAAGAGTGAGAGAAAGTTGTGGTGAAAGAGTGAACAGAAATTCGCCATTATCCTCTGCCGGAGCCGCGTGGAGCTTCGGAGTTTCTCTCACAAATACACACATCGCCCGGTCTGAGATTCGAACCCGCGATCCCGCGACCGCGAGTCCGCTGCTCTAGCCTCTAAGTCATGTGCCTCCCCACGTCTCTCTATATTATTATCTCCATTCTTAAGGCGGCGAGCTAGCAGAAACGTTAGCATACCGGGCGAAATGCTTAGTGGTATTTCGTCTGTCTTTACGTTCTGAGTTCAAATTCCGCCGAGGTCGACTTTGCCTTTCATCCATTCGGGCTCGATAAATTAAGTACCAGTTACGCACTGGGGTCTATGTAATCGACTTAATCCGTTTGTCTGTCCTTGTTCGTCCCCTCTATGTTTAGCCCCTTGTGGGTAGTAAAGAAATAGGTATTTCGTCTGCCGCTACGTTCCGAGTTCGAATTCTGCCGCGGTCGACTTTGCTTTCCTCCTTTCGGGGTCGATAAATTAAGTACCAGTTGCGTACGGGAGTCGATCTAATCGACTGGCACCCCTCCCCCAAAATTTCGGGCCTTGTGCCAAGAGTAAAAAAGATTATTATCCTCATTTTCTTCCATATATTCTCACATTCCTTTATCTTTCCTTTCTACGATTTCTATATCCTTCCCCAACTTGTTAATTCTGTGTTCCTTCAATCATCTTGCTTGTTTGTATGTAACTGTTTACAGGCGACCAATGAGACGGGTGTCTCTGTGTTCCGTTCGACTTTTAATTATTCAAATTCTTCTTCTTCTCCAAGAGAAGCTTTTTCTAACGAAGATATAAAGCTCTGCCAGTGGAATGTATGTATGTATGTATGTATCTATGTATGTATGTATGAATCATTCTCTCTTAGATATATGGTTTATATATATTGTGTGTTTGTGTGCGTGTGTGTATATGTATATATGTAGTATATAATATATATATATATATATATATAAATATATTCATTTATGTATATATGTATATATATTATGCATGTATGTATATACATATGTATGTAGGAGTATATATATATATATATATATCTATGTATTATATATATATTTATATGTATATTGTATATATATGTAATATATATATAAATATATGCATGCACAATATATGTACGTATATACATGTATACATATACATTATATACACACACACACACACACACACACTATATATATATATATATATATATATATATATATATATTATTAACTATTTTATTTTAGTCCTTCCCTAATGCGGTGCTGATTGGTCAGATTCTAACCTATTACAATATGTAAATATGTATGCAGGTGTGTATGTATGTTTACGTGTGTGTGTCTGCATGTGTATCTGTCTTTACAATCTCCTACAAACGAATGCAAAGCGAGAAACCAAATTACATGCGGACACACGGACACACACACACAAACACTAATATATACTTTTACTCACAAGCACACACACGCACACTCAGTTGTGGTTAAAATAAATGGACAAACGAGGACTGTAGTACGCTCAAACGCATGCGCACAGGCATGCGTGAACACAGTAAGAAACCCTGAACCGAAAAGAAAGAACATTAAGAATACAGATTAAGTTTATACATACATATATACATATACACTATATATATATATATATGTATATATGTATGTATAATATATACATACATATATATAACATACATATATATATATATATATATATACATACATATATAGATATATATAGATGTATGTATAGATATATATATACATATATATACATATATATATATATATTGTATATATATATATATATACATGCATATATATATATGTATATATATGTATGTGTATATATATATATATATATATATATATATATATATATATATATATAGTATATATATATATATATATATATATATCTATATATATATATATATAATATATATATCTATATAGTGTTATACATATATAAACCTAATCTGTATTCTTAATTTTTTTCTTTGTATGTATGTATGTATATGTATATTTATTTATATTTTCAGAAATGTTAAATGGGGTTAGCAAATGACTATTTTCCAAAATCATCCTCCTCCTCCTCATCATCATCATCATCATCATCATTAGTATATTAAATACATTATTTTGAAAATTTTTCCCATTTAGTTTCTAAATAAGGAAAGAAATGAATGAGTTTGTTTTCTTTCTTTGCTCTGTCGTGTCCTTTTATATCTTTCTATATACAAACTAATAATAATAATAATAATAATAATAATAATAATAATACTAATAATAATAATACTAATAATAATAATAATACTAACAATAATAATAATAATAATACTAATAATAATAATAATAAGAAGAAGAAGAAGAAGAAGAAAGACCAAAACAATAAAGTTTGCTTATTGATCGACATGAGCATCCCCTGTGATCATAATATCTCAGCCAAAGAGTTTGACAAGCTCAGAAAATATAAAGACCTACTCGTTGAAATTGAGAAAATGTGGCATCTCAAGGCGGTTACAATACCAGTGATCGTAGGAGCACTAGGAATGATCAAGAGGGAACCGAAAATTATATGAGAATGATCCCTGGCTTACCATCCCTGCAAGAAGTGCAAAAGATTGTCTTAACTGGTACATCACACGTATTGAGAAGAGCATTGTCGATGTGAGAACTGTTGCTGCTCATGTATTTTAATTAACCTTAAAAAAAATTTTTTAAATGAACGAACTATTGAGTTTGATTAATGGCCTACCAAGTATCCTATGAGTTTCTTTGCCCTAGGAGTCGGGAAGACACTCGGCAAGAAATGGAAGCAAATTTGAAAGAAGAAAAAAAAAGTAATAATAATAATAATAATAATAACAATAATAACAAAACAACAAAAATAATAGTAATAATCTTTTTTACTCTCGGCACGTGGCCCAAAATTATGGGGGTGGGGGGGCCAGTCGATTAGATCGACCCAAGTACGCAACTGGTACTTAATTTATCAACCCCGAAAGAATGAAAGGCAAAGTCGACCTCGGCAGAATTTGAACTCGGAACGTGGAGACAGACGAAATGCCTCTAAGCATTCTGTCAACTTGTCACCATAATAATGATAATAATAATAATGATAATAATAATAATAATAATAACAATAATAATAATAATAATAACAATAATAACAACAATAATAATAGTAATAATCGTTTTTACTCTCGGCACGTGGCCCAAAATTTTGGGGAAGGGGGGTGCCAGTCGATTAGATCGACCCAAGTACGCAACTGGTACTTAATTTATCGACCCCGAAAGAATGAAAGGCAAAGTCGACCTCAGCGGAATTTGAACTCGGAACGTGAAGACAGACGAAATATGCCTCTCAGCATTCTGTCAACTTGTCACCTTAATAATGATAATAATAATAATAATACTAATAATAATAATAATAATAACAATGATAATAACAAGAACAACAACAACAATAATAATGATAGTAATAATCTTTTTTACTCTCGGCACGTGGCCCAAAATTTTGGCGGAGGGGGGTGCCAGTCGATTAGATCGACCCAAGTACGCAACTGGTACTTAATTTGTCAACCCCGAAAGAATGAAAGGCAAAGTCGACCTCGGCGGAATTTGAACTCGGAACGTGAAGACAGACGAAATATGCCTCTAAGCATTCTGTCAACTTGTCACCTTAATAATAATAATAATAATAATACTAATAACAATAATAATAACAACAACAACAACAATAATAATAATATTTTTTACTCTCGGCACGTGGGCCAAAATTTTGGGGAAGGGGGCCAGTCGATTATATCGACCCAAGTACGCAACTGGTACTTAATTTATCAACCCCGAACGAATGAAAGGCAAAGTCGACCTCGGCGGAATTTGAACTCGGAACGTGGAGACAGACGAAATATGCCTCTAAGCATTCTGTCAACTTGTCACCTTAATAACGATAATAATAATTATAATAATAATAATAATAATAATAATAATTATAATAATAACAACAATAATAATAACAACAACAACAATAATAATAGTAATAACCTTTTTTACTCTCGGCACGTGGCCCAAAATTTTGGGGAAGGGAGGGCTAGTCGATTAGATCGACCCAAGCACACAACTGGTATTTAATTTATCGACCCCAAAAGAATGAAAGGCAAAGTCGACCTCGGGACGTAAAGACAGACGAAATGCCTCTAAGCATTCTGTCAACTTGTCACCTTAATAATGATAATAACAATAATAATAATAATAATAATAATAATAATAATAATAATAATAATAATAATAATAATAATACTAATATTATTATTATTGATAATAATAATATTAAGTCGAAAAAATCAATCAAAAAACTACCTCACCATTCAAGGAATATACAAATAATGGTAATATCAACATGAAAACGTTTAACACAGAACCTGTCACAAGTTTTCTGTTTATTTATTTGTGATAATCCGTTGGAGGAAATACTTGAGTTTATTCAAACAAGATCCCCTGCGGCGTTTTGTGGAAGGGCTGTATATTAATTCTTAGAAATGGTTCGGAGGAAAAAACATTGTGTAAACAAATCCAAAAAACTGCGGGTAACGAGAGATTGTGAGCGAAAAAGTAATAAATAAATAAATATATATATATATAAATGAATGCGCAAGTAAATATACATGTAAATATTTTTAAAATCGTACAAAAAAAAAATAATCAACACAAAAAAAAAAAAATTGAAACCAACGCAACAGAAAATTAACAAAAAACGAATTTATAACGTAATAATAATAATAATAAATAATAATAATAATAATAATAATAATAATAATAATAATAATAAAAAATAATGGTTTCGAATTTTGGTTCGAGACCAGCAGTGAGTTACAGGCAAAGGGGGGGGGGTAAGTCGATTATATCGACACCAGTGCTTAACTGGTACTTGTTTTATCGAACCCCTGGAAGGATGAAAGGCAAAAATCGACCACGACGGAATTTGAACTCAGAACGTAGCGACGGGCGAAATACTGCTAAGCATTTCGCCCGGCGGGTTAACGAGTATAACAGCTCGTCACTTTATAATAATAATAATAATAATAATAATAATAATAATAATAATAATAATAACAACAATAACAACAATAACAACAATAATAATAATGATAATTCTTTCTACTGGAAGCACAAGGACCTCGGAATTTTGTGGGAGAGGTCTGCTCGATTACATTGACCCCAGTGTTTCACAGGTACTCAATTTATCGACCCCGAAAGGATGTAAGGCAAAGACGACCTCGGCGGAATTTGAACTCAGAACGTAACGACAGACGAAACACTGCTATGCATTTCGCCCGACGTACTAACGTTTCTGCCAGCTCACCGCCTTATAGTAGTAGTAATAATAATAATAATGTTATTATTATTATATTATTATTATTATTATTATTATTATTATTATCATTATCATCATCATCATTATTATTATTACTGAGGCGACAAGCTGGCAGAATCGTTAGCACGCCGACCGAAATGCTTAGCGGTATTTCGCCCGTCGCTATGTTCTGAGTTCAAATTCCGCTGTGGTCGACTTTGCCTTTCATCCTTTCGGAGTCGATAAATTAAGTACCAGTTACGTACTGGGATCGATTTAATCGACTAGCCCCCTCCCCTAAAATTTCAGGCCTTGTGCCTATAATAAAAAGGAAATTATTATTATTATTATTATCATCATTATTATTATTATTATTATTATTTGATGAAAACTCACAGCTTATTTTGCTGGGTATGATGGAAAGTGTCGGGTGTCCACAGCCAGCAGACTAAGGTGACACTTGTTTACTGGTCATGCTTCAAGAACCCTCTGAAGAATTCTTACAGTTCCAAGCAATGCTGATTTTTCTAGGTGTTCTACCTTCACACTTGCACCAATCTTTTTCAGCCATGCTTGTATTATTATTATTACTATTATTGTTGTTGTTGTTGTTGTTCCTTCGTAACACAGTGTAGGTAAAAATGCACCGGGGTCTTTAGTAATCTGTCAAGTCACAACAAGGACCTCAATTATTATTATTATTATTATTATTATTATTATTGAGTGAGCGAGCAGAGCATGCCATCAAAGTGACACTGGGGTAAAATATACGAAGCCCAGTATACCCATCATGACTACCCGTCTGATAAGGGTACACCAGGCACATGCATCACAACCATATGTGCGCGACATGGTGATCTCATATCAAGATAAACAGCACATGACCTTGCAAATGGAGCCCAGTTAGAATTTTCTTCAGATCGAGTAACCTATCCCGCTCAAAAGGTCCCTGAATAAGGGTTGTTTAAGGACGTTGAACGAAACACCCATGTTTCCAGAGGTGAATTATTCAAACCCCAAAGAATCCTTCACAACAGATGGCTATGATGCTCCCCCACTACTTCTGCTCATGATCAGAGATGCACATATCGTCAGCCACTAAGGGACATGCTCAACTGGTTAAGGTCAAACAACTGACAAGCAAATCTGTGGTATTGAGCAGAATATTTGCTGTAGCCCATCTTTTATACCAAGACAAAACAATGTACACGATAACACTTCCAATCAGTTAAGATCAGAAGCCATGAGAGCCACTGCCTGGTACTGCATCAGGGCTATTATTATTATTATTATTATTATTATTATTATTATTATTATTATGTAATGAAAACTCACAGCTTATTTTGCTGGGTATGATGGAAAGTGTCGGCTGTCTACAGCCAGCAGACTAAGGAGACACTTGTTTACTGGTCATGCTCCAAGAACCCTCTGAAGAATTCTTACAGTTCCAAACAATGCCGATTTTTGTAGATGTTCTCCCTTCACACTTGCACCAATCTTTTTCAGCCATGTTGGTATTATTATTATTATTATTATTGTTGTTGTTGTTGTTGTTCCTTCGTAACACAGTGTAGGTAAAAATGCACCGGGGTCTTTAGTTATCTGTCAAGTCACAACAAGGACCTCAATTATTATTATTATTATTATATTATTATTATTATTATTATTATTATTATTATTATTATTATTCAGTAGTTTTATTTTTATAGCGTGCTTTCACTTCACTACCGAGCGCAGCTCTGTGTGCCTTGGGTATGTGCTGTGATTTGTTGTGATGCTTTTATGGTTACTGTATTGAAAGTGTTTTGCGTAGTAAGCAAAACCTTATGCCTTTTTGGCTTTATTTGCGGGACATGAAAAACAACGTCCGGCCCATTATTTTGACGGCCATCTTTTTCGTAGGGAACCGGTCCGTTCATTTCTGTTGTCAAATTGTTTTACGTGTAGTTTTTCGTACTTTTTGTGTAACAACTTCCCGATTGTTATTCTTGGGTTGAATTATACCGGTATTATATAATTCATTTGTAATTTTTTTGTACATGGTGTTTGGGGCCGGAGATGGTCTGGTGTTGATGGATCGTAATGTATCAAGCATGTTCGCATGTGCTGTGTGGGCAGTGGAGATGATAACCAGTTAACATACATCATTTCATTTGGAAAATAGTAATAAATTTCAATGAGTATTACTTACTCGGATATAGTCCAACCCTTTGTCAGCTATTTTTTGGCTCCATGCGACGTCTTTATCTCCAGTGTTTGTGGATAGATTTCGGAGCAGCGTTTTATCGCTCTCACATGTTAAACGTCCCCCGGTGTCTTCTTGCTAAACGTCCCCGGTGTCTTCTTGCTAAACGTCCCCGGTGTCTTCTTGTTAAACGTCCCCGGTGTCGTCGTCGTCGTCTTCGTCTTCTTCTTCTTCTTCTTCTTCTTCTTCTTCTCTTCTTCTTCTTCTTCTTCTTCTTCTTCTTCTTCTTCTTCTTCTTCTTCTTCTTCTTCTTATCATCATCCCCATCATCATCATCATCATCATCATCATCATCTCATCATCATCATCATCATTATTAGTTTTTGTTGTAACTCCCGAAGTCTTGCACGCATAGCAGTCTTACTACCCGCAGCATAGAGTACCATGCTATTCGTTCTTTTCAACTATCTAATAGGCAAACTTTTCGTCGATGCTTCCTATGGCTAAACAACGGTGGGGTAATTCCCTTACGGGACTGTCACGTTAGGTTGACAGTATAAAACCACTCTATCGCTCCACCACCGTACATATCTCTATGAGATATTTAGAAATTTAATATTTCTGATTTTCGTAACAGTTTTATTGGATATTCTATTCCAATTTCCTTTATATTCCTCACGATGCCTTCTGATACTGTTTCCAACGAACTTATTTTATCGACCCCGAAAGGATGAAAGGTAAAGTCAACCTCGGCCGAATTTGAATTCAGATCATAAAAACGGACGAAATGTCTCTAAGCATTTCATCCGGCTTGACATTCAAAGATGTCAACTTCAAGACAACACTGGATGAACTGGAACTGCCTGTCTGGAATGCTTTCAATTGGATCTGTGAGAATTTCTTCGGCAACAAGAAGGCAACAGACAGCAAAGATGGCGTCAAGAATCTTCTGAAATGTTACTCAGCAATGGGTTGTGTCGCACTTCACTGAAAGCTCACTTCTTGGACTCCCGTCTGGATTTCTTCGCGGATAACCTTGGAGCAGTGTCTGATAAACATGGTGAACGATTTCCCCTGGCGAGCTGGCAGACACGTTAGCGCGCCGGGCGAAATGCTTAGCGGTATTTCGTCTGCCGTTACGTCCTGAGTTCAAATTCCGCCGAGGTTGACTTTGCCTTTCATCCTTTCGGGGTCGATAAATTAAGTACCAGTTACGCACTGGGGTCGATGTAATCGACTTAATCCGTTTGTCTGTCCTTGTTTGTCTCCTCTGTGTGTAGCCCCTTGTGGGTAATAAAGAAACGGATTTCCCCTGGACATTAGAGCTATGGAGAAACGGTACCAAGGCTTCTGAAATGATAGTACGCTGGTTGACCACCACTGGACACTTTACCGTGATCAACGAGGTCAGGAACTCCAAATCACAATGTTTCTAACTCTATTGTTCTTTGTCGGTTCGTCTGACCCATTTTTCGTGTATTCTCTCTTCGTGGAATGATTGTGAGGATTTTTAACTCAATAAACTCATTTAATTTCTAAAAACATGTTCTTATTTATTACGTTAATGATTTCATATAAATACAAATACGTCAATATTTGCAAGTCTCTACTGAAAAACTGATACGTGTTGCATACAAATGGAGTGAATTTTGAAATCAGCATGAAAAATTAGTCTAGAAAAGTTGGTTTGCACTCCTAATGAGTAGAATACATTTTATTTTGTTGACCAATATTACAAGCTGAACTGGCAATGGTTCCTTTCCTGTATGCAGAACAGCCAAATAGGTTATCACCGTTTCAAATATTTAACTATTATTGCTAACATCACTTTCCCCAGTGGAAATAACACAGTGGCTTGAGCCGTAAAAGCATTGTATGTATGTATGTATCATGTATGTGTGTGTGTGTGTGTGTGTCTTCTATTTTTTAAAAATTATTATAAATCTTCTACTGAGGAAGGAACTGGTTTCCAACAAACACACGAGGCTCTATCTTTGGGATGTAGTTAACACAGGCAAATTCACATTTGGAACTTGAGAAAAGTCTTGCATATTTTTACTGTTCCACTCACAGATTGCACTTGTAATGTACGAATTAGCTGGTCGATTTCTCTTTCTGAAAATCCCAGTTTATCCAGATTCTCCTTTAAGCATTTACTAACAAAACCTAGTGCTCCAATTATCATTGGTATGAATATGAATTCATAGCCTGGATAGAGAAGCTGGAGGTTCTATGTATGTATGTATGTATGTATGTATGTATGTATGTATGTATGTATGTATGTATGTATGTATGTATGTGTGTGTGTATGTATGTCATTATTCAGTTTTATTTCAAGATTTCTTGCCAATAGAGAAAGAGCTGGTTTCTAACCTTGATTCAATTCTCCTTCATCAAAATTTCAACAGGGTATTTTTTGTTTGTATGTATGTTTGTTTATATCTATGTGTGCAGATTTGTATGTTTTTCTTTGTGTATGTATTCTTATGTATATAGTTGCATATCTAGACATGCGCGTATATATTTAAATGATAAACTTCTGGAAAGTTTTACAGATTTTTACAGTTCCAGTGATGGATTGGATCTGTAGTCTTCCAACCAGAGTTCTCTTTTCTGGTTTTGAGAAGTTTAATTTTTCAAGACTGGTATTTAGGCAGTGTGTTACATGCCCTAATGTCTGTCTGTCTGTCTGTCTCTCTGTCTGTATGTATGTATGAGTGTGTGTGTATGTATGTATGTATGTATGTATGTATGTATGTATGTATGTATGTGTGTATGTATGTATCTATGTATGTATGTATGAGTGTGTGTGTATGTATGTATGTATGTATGTATGTGTGTGTGTGTATGTATGTGTGTATGTATGAGTGTGTGTGTGTGTATGTATGTGTATGTATGTATGTATGTATGTATGTATGCATGTATGTATGTATGAGTGTGTGTGTATGTATGTATGTATGTATGAGTGTGTGTGTGTGTATGTATGTGTGTATGTATGAGTGTGTGTGTGTGTATGTATGTGTGTATGTATGAGTGTGTGTGTGTGTATGTATGTGTGTATGTATCTATGTATGTATGTATGTATGTATGTATGTATGTATGTATGTATGTGTGTATGTATGTATGTATGTATGTATGTATGTATGTATGTGAGCATGTATGTATGTGTGCGTGTATAACCAATGGTGGTTTCTTAATGCAACAGTAGCAGTGTCTAGCTGTTAGCTAATAACTTTCTTAAGTAATAATATTGTTATTTCATTATCTAACATTATCAATTAATAATATTGATTAACCCAAGCAAGGTGCATGATCCAGAGGTTTAGGTGTTGACTCACGATGTCTAGACTGTGGGTTCGATTCTCAAATCGAACTGCACGTGTGTTCTTGAGCAAAACACTTCATTTAACGTTGCCCCAGTCCACTCAACTGTAAAAAGGGTAACCCTGCAACCGACTGGCCTTCCGATCAGGGGGGAATGTTGGCCTGCTTGCCTAGCCAGCGGGATGACATCATTCTTAAGCTAGAGCGATGCGAAGCGCATTGTGACCAGCGATGTATAACAGCACTCGATAGTCTGGTCGATACCAGTGATACCATGCGATACCACGAATCAACAGTATAGCAATTTTGTTAGTTAACAGTACAACTGTTTTATCAGTTAACAATGTGGCTGTTTAGTTAGTGAACACTGTAACTGTTTTGCTGGTTAACAGTTTATATTTTGTTAGTTAACAAGGCAGATGCATCGTTGGTTAACAATGTAGCTCTTTGTTAGTTAACAGTATCGCTAAGTACTTGTTAACTGTATAGCTGTTCCGGTTGTTAACATTTTGTTTTTGTAGTCAGCGGTCCAGCTGTTTTGTGGTTAACGATGTAGATGTATTATTAGTTAACGAGATAATGTTTTGTTAATTAACAACTTAACCCATTAAGTCCCACTATCCTATATGGATGGAAGCACTCCGTCGGTTACGACGATGAGGGTTCCGGTTGATCCGAATCAACGGAACAGCCTGCTCGTGAAATTAACGTGTAAGTGGCTGAGCACTCCACAGACACGTGTACCCTTAACGTAGTTCTCGGGGATATTCAGCGTGACACAGAGAGTGACAAGGCCGGCCCTTTGAAATACAGGTACACCAGAAACAGGAAGTAAGAGTGAGAGAAAGTTGTGGTGAAAGAGTACAGCAGGGATCACCACCATCCCCTGCCGGAGCCTCGTGGAGCTTTAGGTGTTTTCGCTCAATAAACACTCACAGCGCCCGGTCTGGGAATCGAAACCGCGATCCTATGACCGCGAGTCCGCTGCCCTAACCACTGGGCCATTGCGCCTCCACTACTATCCTATAAATAGGACACTAAATGAGAACATTAAATAAACTATATCACAGTCTCTGTGTCCTATTTATAGGACACCGAGTATTTCCATTTCTACTCGAAGTAAAGGAGTTTTAATAATTTTTAAAAATTTTAACCTATTTTCAATCATTTGTAAAAATTTTAAAGTAATATTCAGAAATTAAAGTACACTGGGACTTAATGGGTTAATTATTATTTAACAGTGGAAGGTGTGTCGTTAGTTAACAGTTTAGTTAATACTGTAGCGGTTTTGTTAGTTAACGATGTAGTTACTTTGTTAGTTAACACTGTTGTTAGTTAACAGTTCACGGCGTCCCGTAAACACGACTATAGAAGCACCGGCGTTGTTTCTTCAAGATATT
>NC_043022.1:18209565-18215810 GCF_006345805.1 Octopus sinensis
ATAGAACAAATCCCAGAATTAGACGTACTGGAAACAAGCAGAGAAAAAGCTAAACGTATGAAAACCCGTGCTAAAACTGCTGCCTTAGATATTCTTATTGATAAATGGCAAGAAAAACCTCTCAATGGTAAATACCCAAAGAGAGCGAATAATGCCGATGTTGACAAAGCCGTTACCCATCAATGGTTAGTGTCTTCTGGCTTAAAATCAGAAGCAGAAGGGTTTATCATAGCAGCCAAAGATCAATACTTACCTACAAGAAACTACCAGGCCAACATATTAAAGAAACGGCAGTAGCCCAACATGTGTATGTCAACAACAAAATGAAACCATTGATCATGTTGTCTCCATGTGCAGTCTTCTTCTTTCGCCAACAGAGTATCTCAGCAGGCATGATAGAACAGCACAATATATTCACAGGGTAATTTGCAAAAGCCTGGACTTGCCCCGTGATAAAAACTTGTGGGAACACAAACCACCTCCAGTGCTTGAAAAAGATCACATCTCACTCCTCTGGAACTTCACCGTTCAAGCTGACAGAAAGATAGATGCGAATAGACCAGACATTATATTGAAAGACTTCAAACAAAGAACATGCCTCCTCATTGATATGACTGCCCCAATCGATATAAAAACATCTGTCAAGACCTACCAAAAACTGAGCAAGTATAAAGATCATGAAATAGAAATTAGAAAAATGTGGAACCTGAAGACTAAAACAATACTTGTTGTCATAGGTGCCCAAGGAATGATAGCAAAAGGGGCTGATTGCTACCTAGCTCAGATACGAGGAAACCCCAAAATGGCAGAAATTCAAAAGATAGTGCTCATGGGAACTGCCCAGATCCTATGTAGAATACTTTCTATGTAATCTCATGTTTTAAAACAAACATAATTTTCTTATGGTTTCTTAAACATTCACTAGTACAACACTATGTACAAAACCAAATATTTGGCACCCTAGGCATAACACAAACACGAACTTCTAACTTGTCTCTTGAGGTCTCTGGGTGAGACTTGGAGTCAACTTGTGCAAATGCTAAGCAAAATTCAAACATAAAATACTACTACTACTACTACTACTACTACTACTACTACTACTACTACTACTACTACTACTACTACTACTACTACTAATAATAATAATAATAATGATAATAATAATAATAATAACAACAGTCCTTATCACATTAGTGATAATAATAATCATAACAATATCAATAATAATTATGACAGCAATAATAATAATAATACTACTGATAAAAAAATATTAATAAATATAGGAGAGTGTATGTGTGGGTGTGTGTGTGTGTGTGTGAGAGAGAGAGAGAGAGAGAGAGAGAGAGAGAGAGTAGTGAGAAAATTGAATTGGTCAAGGTTACAAATGAACGAGATTAATTCAATATTTGAAGAAGGCGAACGACACAGGTGAGCGAGAATGAGCTTTAATGAAGCCACAAAGGCAGGACAGGTGTGTAAGTGGCGAAATTTATAACAAATTTGTGAGAAACCATTGGAGATGAAGGTAGAAGATTCATCATCCTCTTCGTGTTTTCTGTGAGTGGTGGTGGTGGTGGTGGTGGTGGAAGGAATGAGGGTAGAAGCTCAAGAAGATGTGCCATGCCGTGTCATCATTTTAAAGGACCTCCTTAAGTTCTGGCTTTGACGGAGTCAAGGAGTGGTGGTGGTGGTGGTGATGTGCGTGGGTGGGGTATCGTAGTGACGTTTTATTTCGTCGCGTCGTCGTCGTCGACGTTCTCACCCTCGTCATCCTCTTTCTACTCCTCCTCCGCCTCCACCACCTCCTCCTCCTCCTCCTCATCATCATCATCATTATCATCATCTTCAGCAGCAGTGTCGTTCGTGTGATCGTCGCCATCAACATTATCATCATCATCATCATCATCGCCATCACCGCCAGCAAAACAGCGCCGCCGCCGTTGTCATCATCATCATCATCATCGTCGTCACCGCCATCATTATCAACATCGTTGGCGTCGTTGTGGCCTTTATCCTCCTCCTCCTTCTCCTCCTCCTCCTCCTCCTCCTCCTCATCATCATCATCATTATTATTATCATTATCATTATCCTCAAAATCCTTAAAATGTTTTAGCCCGAAGGCCGCGGCCATTATTATTATTATTATTATTATCATCATTATTATTATTATTATTATCTTTCTTAATGTCTAAGAACATTTCCTTTTCAATCCTAGGGGAGTCGATCTTTATCCAGCTCTGACTAATCCTAAATTCTTCCAGAAAGATAGAGAAAGAGACAGAGAGGCCGACAATCAGCGAGAAAGAAAGTGTGAGAGAAAAAGAAGAACCAGGCTCCGGTGCAGGACTGGTACTTTCTTTATCGATCCCCGAAAGAAATGAAAGACAAAGTTGGCCTAGGCGGGATTTGAACTCCGAGCGTAGAGAACTGCAACGATCTCAACAAAGCAATCAACTCGACATTCAAACGACTCAGTCAATCGACCCACAGGAAGCCTGCTGCTTTTTCTATCCAATATTCACAAGCTATTATTTATAGCATTATTTACTTCGAATTTCTCCGTTCCAAAACATAAATTATTTCACGTTCTCCCGAAGTTTCTAAGTTCTTTACGATGTCAAAAAATATAAAATATATGTTTATAGGAGTATTTAGACTTGCTACTTTGTTTGTACCTGTTGTATATGATCAATTAGCTTCATCGAAGCCATACTAATCACAGGAGTGTAAATCAGAAATCGGAGCCGAATTTTTATCAGTAATTAGGTAATTCAATGCCGTTTAAAGCAATAAATATTTGAAACGAAAATGGTAAATACGGTAATGAAAATGTCTTCCAGAAGTTGATTTATGCAGGCAAAACATTCAGCAGAAATTTGATATGACTTTAATTAGGTGTGAATCGTAAGCACTTCAGCTCGGAAGAAAAAAGAAAAGTTCATTAAAAATCTTAGATAATCTCCAACCGATGTTGATTATCTTCAGCGTCGAATAAACCATTCTATAACCATCAGAGATTCATCATCATCATCGTCGTCATCGTCGTCATCATCATCATCATCATCATCATCATCATCATCGCTGTTCGTAATTGCACATCCTCCTCTTCCTCCGCCGCCTACTCTTCCTCCTCCTTGTCATCATCATCATCATCGTCATCATCGTCAGCATCATCATCATCATCATCATCATCATCATAATCGTCATACTCCTCCTCCTCCTCCTCCTCATCATCATCATCATCGTCGTCGTCATCATCATCATCATCATCATCATCATCCTCATCATCATCCTCATCATCGTCGTCATCATCATCATATCATCATCATCATCATCATCATCATCATCGTCATCATCATCATTGTCATCGTCGTCATCATCGTCATTATCGTTCGTAATTCCATATTTCTTGATTGACTCAACGATCCATTCCCAGGTCAGTCTCCGTGATGAGAACCTTTCCTTTCATGTCTGGCTTTCCCCCACCCCAACCCCACCCTACCCCTCTGTCCCAGCTTCCTGCTGCTCCCTTTCATCTTCATTTATGACCCTTCAACATTCCATTCGTACCAATATCCAAATGATCGCAAAAACACACGAAAGTCCGCCAGGAATTACTGCTATGGCAGTGTCCTTTTTTTGTCATCTGCCATTCTCACCTAAACACTTCCCCAGAGTTTTGCTGATAATCTAAATTCATTCCAGACATGCAACAAACTTTTCCAGTCTTTTTTTTTTCCTGTTTTCTAAATGCTAAACTTTCTTCCTCCATTTTTTTCAACACCCGCCATTACAGTGAACTTCGACTACGAACAAAAATGTTTTGTGATTTTTCTTCCGGCTCTTGACGTTCTGAGTTCAAATGCTATCGAGATCGACCTTGCCTAAGACTCTTTCAGGGCAGCGCTGGATTAACCATTAAGTAAAACAAGCACGTATTTAGGGCATCATGGGAAGAGAAGGATGGGGCACCGCAGAAATGGTAAATGGTTCACAGCACAAAATAAATTACTCTCTCTTTTACTTGTTTCAGTCATTTGACTGAGGCCATGCTGGAGCATCGCCTTTAGTCGAGCAAATCGACCCCGGGACTTATTTTTTCTGTAAGCCCAGTACTTATTCTATCGGTCTCTTTTGCCGAACCGCTTAGTGACGGGGACGTAAACACACCAGCATCGGTTGTCAAGCAATGCTAGGGGGACAAACACACAAGCACACATACATATACATATATATACATATATACGACAGGCTTCTTTCAGTTTCCGTCTACCAAATCCACTCACAAGGCATTGGTCGGCCCGGGGCTATAGCAGAAGACACTTGCCCAAGATGCCACGCAGTGGGACTGAACCCGGAACCATATGGTTGGTTAGCAACGCTACTTACCACACAGCCACTCCTGCGCCTATGGTTTATTTGTTTATATTTTATATTACATATATTCTGTTGTGTCAGGGAAGAGTAATTCTCTTTTAGTGCCTTATAATTTAACACACGCACCGGTAAAATTTCCACTCATTTCCTTCTTTATTTTTCTAATATGGAGACAGCAAAATCCTATAAGTGTTTGGGACTTCTATGGGTCTTAATCTGGTCCCATTTCAGAGTCGCAAAAATAAGTACCAGCTGAGCACTGGTTGTGTTCTAAAAACTAGAAAGAATATTTCAGCAACAACCATTTTTTATTTGGGTTTGTAGTTGCACCTGTACGTCAATTCACTTAAGAAATTTCTCGGTGTCTGTGTGGTAAGAAGCCTACTCCCCAGCCACATGGTTCAGGGTTCAGTCCCACTGTGTGACACCTTGGGCAAGAGTCTTCTACTATAGGCTCGGACCGACCAAAGCCTGTGAGTGGATTTGGCAGACGGAAACTGAAAGAAGCCTGTCGTATATATGTATACATATATATATATATATATATATATATATATATATATATATATATATATATACTTTCTCAAAACTTGTACCTCTCATTTTGTCTTTCCTTCATTTTCACTTACTCGTCATTCATATATATACGCACACACACAAATACACACACATATATATTTACATTCACACACGTATATGTATATATATATATATATATATATATATATATATATATATATATATATATATATATATAATATATATATATATATATAAAGTTAATCCAAACAAGAAGACAAAAACAAAAAAACAACAACGCAAGGACGGAACAAATAAAATATTATTGGACGCTCAGGAAAGAAGGGAAGAAGGAGGGCTTGACGTTTCGAGCGGAGCTCTTCGTCAGAAACATAGGAGAAGGAAAGATCCCGAGAAGGGAAGACAGGGGGAAAAAATCGCTAGTGATACAGTGTTTGTATATATGTATATATATTTTATGTGCTCACATATATACACACGCACACGTATATGTATATATACACATATACATATATTGTTTGCATATATGTATATATATTTTATGTGCACGTACACACACACACACACACACACATGTTCATATATATACATATTCTATCTCCTGGCTCTGAATCAAAACCCCATCTGTTCAAATTTAAATGTTTTACATAAAACCAAAATCGAATATCTGCTGAGTCATGCAAATTACCTGAAATTATTTTTAAAACCGTTCGACAGTGAAAAGATAATTATTTATAATATTAGATAAATATATTAGCGAGAATATCACTCATTCCATTGAAGTTATTTCAAAGAAAAACGAATAAATATTTCAGTTGATTTAAATTAATTATTTTTGACAGCTAAAACACTAAATGATCTTAATGGAATTAAGATAGTGATTTTTAGAAGTAAAAAATAATTAAAATATTTCAAACAGTCACTGGGTAATCAATAAATTCTAATAATGGTTTCAAATTTTGCCACAAGGGCAGCAATTTTGGTGGAGGGGAATGTCCCAAAATTATGAAAGGCAAAGTCGACCTCGGCGGAATTTGAACTCAGAACGTAGCGAAGGGCGAAATACCACGAAACATTTTCATCCAGCGCACTGATTCTTTTGTATTCTATGCACAAGGTCCGAGTTTTTTTTTGGGGGGGGGGGGAGCAATCAATTAGATTGACCCAGTATGTAACTGGTACTTAATTTGTCGAACCCGAAAGGATGAAAGGCAAAGTCGACCTCGGCGGAATTTGAACTCAGAACATAAAGACAGACGAAATACCTATTTCTATTTCTTTACTACCCACAAGGGCTAAACACAGAGAGGACAAACAAGGACAGACAA
>NC_043022.1:18215910-18235910 GCF_006345805.1 Octopus sinensis
CATTGAAGCGGAACAGACACAACAAACTGCTCTGAAGAGTTTCGTGTAACTCAATCGTCAGACAATCGACTGGCCATTAATCGGTCGAGTGAAACTCTGAGTAACAGTCTGGGGGAAACGTTTTCAGCTTTAATGAAATACTGTTTCACTCTACTTTTCGTAATTGAGTACTATTTTCTTGTTTTTCACCTGTGTTTGTTTGTGTGTGTGTGTGTGTGTGTGTGTTGTGAGGTTTTGTACTCGTGTTTGTCCTCCATTACTGCTTGACAGCCGTATCTCGTTTGTTTACGTTCCCATATTCTTCGCGGTTCGGCAAAAAGGGGCCAATAGAATAAGTGCCAGATTTAAGAAGGGAAAAAAAGGGACTGGGGTGCATTCCTTCGACTTGAAAATTCAAGGCAGTGCTCCAGCATGGCCGCAGACCAATGACTGAAACAAGTAAAAGAATAAAAGAACTTCTGTAAACTGTTAATCAAATATGATCTGTTGAGAATGTACCACGTTTCGCTAATTGTTTTATGTCCTGCGTAATCACGAGCAGGGAAAAAAATATTCTCTCAGCCCCTCCAACATAATGGAATATGGAGTTTGTAAAAGATGGCGGGCGAAAGGGCTGCAGTAATTAATCGTCGGATGGTAGTCATTTCTGTTAGATTAGATTGGAGTAATGTGAAATGAAGATACTTACTTAAGAACACAATGTGTAGCTGGGTCCAGGAATCGTTCTCAGGACTGTAAGCCTAACGCTTTAACCGCTGGGCTACTTTCTAATATTCTGTGTGCGTGTGTGTAATATTATTTGGGTAAAATGTTGAATGGGCTGTTGTAGAATGTTTTCATGCTTTCCAACCACATGGTTCGGGGTTCAGTCCCACTGCGTGGCACTTGCCAAGTGTCTTCTACTATAAGCCCCGGGCCGACCAAGGCCTTGTGTGTGGATTTGGTAGATGGAAACTGTAAGAAGATCGTCACGCGTGTATGTGTGTGTGTGTGTGTGTGTGTGTGTTGGTCCCGCGCCACTGTTTGACAACCGGTGTTGGTTTGTTAATGACCCTGTAATTCAATGGCTCAGCATAAGAGACTAATAGAGTAGGTACCACGTACCAGACTTGGGAAAATAAGCACTGCTGGTTGAATTGGTCGACTTAACTCTTCGATACAGTGCCCCAGCATGGCCGCAGTATGATCACTAAAACACACACACACAAAACGAAGCTATTTTAAAAGTATTGTGTAATCTTATTGAATTCATCACAACGTATGCGTACAGCTTCCACACACACATACATTCATACACACACACACACGTACACTCAAACACATACACACACACATACACACTCACATTCATACACTCACACACACATTCACACACACACACTCACATACACTAAAACACACACACACATACACACTCACATTCGTACACTCACACACACACACATTCACACTCACATACTCACACAAACACACACATTCACACACACACACACTCACACACACACACGTACACTCAAACACATACACACACATACACACTCACATTCATACACTCACACACACATTCACATACACACACATACACACTCACATTCATACACTCACACACACATTCACACACACACACTCACACATACACACGTACACTCAAACACATACACACTCACATTCATACACTCACACACACATTCACACACATTCACACACACACTCATACATACACACACATTCAGATATTCACACACACACGTACACTCAAACACATTCACACACACATTCATACACTCTCACACACACACACACACTCACACACACACACACCAATTGTAACACCTACTCACCGACAACCCCCACTTCACCCACACACCCACACTCACGCGCTCATTAAGGTTTCTTCCTCGACGAGGAATTTATTGGATAGGTTAAGACTGTACATACTTCTTCTTCTTCCCTTTCTCCCTCTCATTCTTTATCCTCCTCATCATCATCATCATCTTCTCATCCTTTCCGTCTCCTCTCCTCGTCATCATTCTCTTCTTTCGTCATCATCACTATCACCATCATCATCATCATCACTTCCTCCTCCATCTTCTCCCTCCTCCTCGCCATCCTCATCCTCTTCTCCTCTATCTCCTTCTCTTCCTCTATCGACCCCTCCTCCTCGCCATCTTCCTCCTCCATTTTCTTCTTCTCCTCCTCGCCTTCTTCTTCTTCTTCCCTTTCTCCCCCTCATTCTTTATCATCATCTTCTCATCCTTTCCGTCTCCTCTCCTCGTCATCCTTTTCCTCATTCTCTTCTTTCCCACCGTCGTCATCATCATCATCAACATCATCATCGTCGTTGTCGTCATCCCTTCCTTCTTTTCTTCCACTTCCGCCTCCACCACCACCTCCTCGTTCATCATCCTCACCATCATCATCAATATCGTTATCATCACTATCACCGTCATCATCATCATCGTGACCATCATGACCATCACCTCCTCCTCCATCTCTTTCTTCTCCTCCTTCTCCTCCTCCACCTTCTTCCCTCTCCTCTTCCCTGCCATCCTCATCCTCTTCTCTCCATCATCATCCACTTCTCCTCCTCCATCTTTTTCCCCTCTTCCTCCATTTTCTTCCACTCCTCCTCCTCGCCGTCTTCTTCTTTTACGTACCATCGTCTATCGAACGCTTTTTTCTTTCTTTTTCTCTCTTTTATAATTCAAACTCAGTCGAGGGCTGGGGAGAGGGGTCAGAAGATGATTTTGGTTGAGGACAGTGCTTCTCAACCATTTCCTTTCTTTCCTTTTTTACCTATGGACCCCTCCCTCTTTCATCCCTATGTTACGCGGGGTCAGGGGGACCATCAATAGGCATTCGATGTCTAAAAGAAATCCCAGAATATCTCTCTAATATTTATAAGGAATTGTATAAAAAGGAATGGTTTTATTCTTTTACTTGTTTCAGTCATATGACTGCGGCCATGCTGGAGCACCGCATTTAGCAGAACAAATCGACTCCAGGACTTATTCTTTGTTAGCCTTGTACTTATTTTATCGGTCTCTTTTGCCGAATCACTAAGTTACGGGGACGTAAACACACCAGCATCGGTTGTCAAGCGATGTAAGGGGGACAAGCACACACACAGACACACACACACCACATATATATATAGATATACGACGGGCTTCTTTCAGTTTCCGTCTACTAAATCCACTCAGAAGGCTTTGGTCGGCTCGGGGCTATAGTAGAAGACACTTGGCCAAGGTGCCACGCAGTGGGACTGAACCCGGAACCATGTGGTTGGGAAGCAAAGCAATTTATTACAAATAAATTTTGACAAGATCTTGTATGGACCCCCCCCCCTAAGGGTCGTGTGGGGCCTTGAGAGCCGTGGTGGACCCCGGGTGAGAATCACTGGATTTGGTTGATGTTAAAAAGTGCAGTCGCACTGAGAAATTAATCGACAAGCTGGTCACAGTTGGATTGGCTTTAGATCATAAATTGTCTAATCGATGAGTTGATCTAGGAGTTAACTGCACCAGGGTATACAACAATTTTCTGGGCCTCGAATGGGTATTCAGTTCACGATCGTAAGGTCGCGGGTTCGATTCCTGGCGACGCGTTGTGTCCTTGAGCAAGACACTTTATTTCACGTTGCTCCAGTCCACTCAGCTGGCAAAAATGAGTTGTAACCTGTGATTCAAAAGGGGCAGCTTTTCCACAATCTGTGTCATGCTGAATCTCCCCGAGAACGACGGTTTTAAGGGTTTGCGTGTCTGTGGAGTACTCAGCCACTTGTACGTTAATTTCACGAGCTAGTTGCTCGGTTGATTAAATCAGCTGGAACCAGCATCGTCGCCAGCGACGGAGTGCCGTTATGTATACGTGTGCGTGCGTATGTGTATGTGCATTTGTATCTATATGTACGTGTAGGTATATGTATGTGTGAATATGTATGTGCGTGTGTATTTGTGAATGTGTGTGTGCGTGTGTGTGTATTTGTGTTTGTATCTTACGTGGGCGGAGTTATGTAACGGCTGTCCTTCGAAGTCCCTTACCTCATGGGAAAAAGAAAATAATTCGGAAGTGTATGGGAAGTGACTACAAAGGAAAAAAATAAAAAGGGAAAATTTTTGTAAAATTTCCGTTTAATGAATCATAGCAAAAAAAATAAAATAAACAGAAATAAAACAAAACAAAAGCAAAGAAAGAAACACTCTATCTTTTTCATTTGTTACGTGATTTGGGACTTCGAAGGACAGCGGTCATTTAAATATGTCTATAGATGTAAGGGTGTGTACGTGGTTTCTGTTAATTATGGTTGTCTATAAGGCGGCCAGCTTGGCAGAAACGTTAGCGCGCCGGGCGAAATGCTTTGCGGTATTTCGTCTGCCGTTACGTTCTGAGTTCAAATTCCGCCGAGGTCGACTTTGCCTTTCATCCTTTCGGGGTCGATTAAATAAGTACCAGTTACGCACTGGGGTCGATATAATCGACTTAATTCGTTTGTCTGTCCTTGTTTGTCCTCTCTTTGTTTAGCCCCTTGTGGGTAATAAAGAAATAGGTATTTCGTCTGCCGCTACGTTCTGAGTTCAAATTCCGCCGAGGTCGATTTTGCCTTTCATCCTTTCGGGGGTCGATTAAATAGTACCAGTTACGCACTGGAGTCGATATAATCGACTTAATCCGTGTGTCTATCCTTGTTTGTCCCCTCTGTGTTTAGCCCTTTGTGGGCAGTAAACAAATAGGTATTTCGTCTGCTCGCTACGTTCTAAGTTTGTCTGTCCTTGTTTGTCCCCTCTGTGTTTAGCCCCTTGTGGGTAGTAAAGAAATAGGTATTTCGTCTGCCCGCTACGTTCTAAGTTTGTCTGTCCTTGTTTGTCCCCTCTGTGTTTAGCCCCTTGTGGGTAGTAAAGAAATAGGTATTTCGTCTGCCCGCTACGTTCTAAGTTTGTCTGTCCTTGTTTGTCCCCTCTGTGTTTAAGCCCCTTGTGGGTAGTAAAAGAATAGGTATTTCGTCTGCTCGCTACGTTCTAAGTTGTCTGTCCTTGTTTGTCCCCTCTGTGTTTAAGCCCCTTGTGGGTAGTAAAAGAATAGGTATTTCGTCTGCTCGCTACGTTCTAAGTTTGTCTGTCCTTGTTTGTCCCCTCTGTGTTTAAGCCCCTTGTGGGTAGTAAAAGAATAGGTATTTCGTCTGCCCGCTACGTTCTAAGTTTGTTCTGTCCTTGTTTGTCCCCTCTGTGTTTAAGCCCCTTGTGGGTAGTAAAAGATAGGTATTTCGTCTGCCCGCTACGTTCTAAGTTTGTCTGTCCTTTTTGTCCCCTCTGTGTTTACCCCTTGTGGGTAGTAAAGAAATAGGTATTTCGTCTGCCCGCTACGTTCTAAGTTTGTCTGTCCTTGTTTGTCCCCTCTGTGTTTAAGCCCCTTGTGGGTAGTAAAAGAATAGGTATTTCGTCTGCTCGCTACGTTCTAAGTTTGTCTGTCCTTGTTTGTCCCCTCTGTGTTTAAGCCCCTTGTGGGTAGTAAAAGAATAGGTATTTCGTCTGCCCGCTACGTTCTAAGTTTGTCTGTCCTTGTTTGTCCCCTCTGTGTTTAGCCCCTTGTCGGTAGTAAAGAAATAGGTATTTCGTCTGCCCACTACGTTCTAAGTTTGTCTGTCCTTGTTTGTCCCCTCTGTGTTTAAGCCCCTTATGGGTAGTAAAAGAATAGGTATTTCGTCTGCCCGCTACGTTCTAAGTTTGTCTGTCCTTGTTTGTCCCCTCTGTGTTTAAGCCCCTTGTGGTAGTAAAAGAATAGGTATTTCGTCTGCTCGCTACGGTCTAAGTTTGTCTGTCCTTGTTTGTCCCCTCTGTGTTTAAGCCCCTTGTGGGTATTAAAAGAATAGGTTATTTCGTCTGCCCGCTACGTTCTAAGTTTGTCTGTCCTTGTTTGTCCCCTCTGTGTTTAAGCCCCTTGTGGGTAGTAAAAGAATAGGTATTTCGTCTGCCGCTACGTTCTAAGTTTGTCTGTCCTTGTTTGTCCCCTGTGTTTAGCCCCTTGTGGGTAGTAAAGAAATAGGTATTTCGTCTGCCCGCTACGTTCTAAGTTTGTCTGTCCTCGTTTGTCCCCTCTGTGTTTAAGCCCCTTGTGGGTAGTAAAAGAATAGGTATTCGTCTTGCTCGCTACGTTCTAAGTTTGTCTGTCCTTGTTTGTCCCCTCTGTGTTTAAGCCCCTTGTGGGTAGTAAAAGAATAGGTATTTCGTCTGCTCGCTACGTTCTAAGTTTGTCTGTCCTTGTTTGTCCCCTCTGTGTTTAAGCCCCTTGTGGGTAGTAAAGAAATAGGTATTTCGTCTGCCCGCTACGTTCTAAGTTTGTCTGTCCTTGTTTGTCCCCTCTGTGTTTAAGCCCCTTGTGGTTAGTAAAAGAATAGGTATTTCGTCTGCCCGCTACGTTCTAAGTTTGTCTGTCCTTGTTTGTCCGCTCTGTGTTTAAGCCCCTTGTGGGTAGTAAAAGAATAGGTATTTCGTCTGCCCGCTACGTTCTAATTTGTCTGTCCTTGTTTGTCCCCTCTGTGTTTAAGCACCTTGTGGGTAGTAAAAGAATAGGTATTTCGTCTGCTCGCTACGTTCTAAGTTTGTCTGTCCTTGTTTGTCCCCTCTGTGTTTAAGCCCCTTGTGGGTAGTAAAAGAATAGGTATTGTCGTCTGCTCGCTACGTTCTAATTTGTCTGTCCTTGTTTGTCCCCTCTGTGTTTAAGCCCCTTGTGGGTAGTAAAGAAATAGGTATTTCGTCTGCCCGCTACGTTCTAAGTTTGTCTGTCCTTGTTTGTCCCCTCTGTGTTTAAGCCCCTTGTGTTAGTAAAAGAATAGGTATTTCGTCTGCCCGCTACGTTCTAAGTTTGTCTGTCCTTGTTTGTCCCCTCTGTGTTTAAGCCCCTTGTGGGTAGTAAAAGAATAGGTATTTCGTCTGCCCGCTACGTTCTAAGTTTGTCTGTCCTTGTTTGTCCCCTCTGTGTTTAAGCCCCTTGTGGGTAGTAAAAGAATAGGTATTTCGTCTGCTCGCTACGTTCTAAGTTTGTCTGTCCTTGTTTGTCCCCTCTGTGTTTAAGCCCCTTGTGGGTAGTAAAAGAATAGGTATTTCGTCTGCCCGCTACGTTCTAAGTTTGTCTGTCCTTGTTTGTCCCCTCTGTGTTTAGCCCCTTGTGGGTAGTAAAAGAATAGGTATTTCGTCTGCCCGCTACGTTCTAAGTTTGTCTGTCCTTGTTTGTCCCCTCTGTGTTTAGCCCCTTGTGGGTAGTAAAGAAATAGGTATTTCGTCTGCCCGCTACGTTCTAAGTTTGTCTGTCCTTGTTTGTCCCCTCTGTGTTTAGCCCCTTGTGGTAGTAAAGAAATAGGTATTTCGTCTGCCCGCTACGTTCTAAGTTTGTCTGTCCTCGTTTGTCCCCTCTGTGTTTAAGCCCCTTGTGGTAGTAAAAGAATAGGTATTTCGTCTGCTCGCTACGTTCTAAGTTTGTCTGTCCTTGTTTGTCCCCTCTGTGTTTAAGCCCCTTGTGGTAGTAAAGAAATAGGTATTTCGTCTGCCCGCTACGTTCTAAGTTTGTCTGTCCTTGTTTGTCCCCTCTGTGTTTAAGCCCCTTGTGGGTAGTAAAAGAATAGGTATTTCGTCTGCTCGCTACGTTCTAAGTTTGTCTGTCCTTGTTTGTCCCCTCTGTGTTTAGCCCCTTGTGGTTAGTAAAGAAATATATATCTGTCTATCGTGTGTCAGTGTGTGTCTGTATGTGTATGTGTTCCCTCGCGTGTACCTCCGAGTAGCTGTATGTTTATGTATATGTACGATGTGTAAGAGTATTTTTATGTGTAGTCTATGTATGTATATGTATTTAGTTATGTATGTATGTACGTGCGTATGCATGTATGTATGCACTTAGGTATATAATATATATGTGTGTGTGGTATATTCTTTTCTTTCGCTTTTTAATTCAGTGTAAATTTTGAGCGGCCACCTACTGGGTAACAAGGTTGTCAAAGAAAGTATCTTCTTTTAAAGCGTCATCTTAAGAAGGTCTTACAAATTTTTTTCTAGTCCCAGATATCGTGATCATTTTGTAAACGAACGAATTCACAATTTGCCATATGTGCTCGCGTGCTTTTGTACCGTATGTGGGGGAAACGAAAGGAAGAATTTTGTTACACAGGCAAGTGTGTGTGTGAGATGGTTCTCTTTCAATTCATCTTCTAGTCGACAAAATATTTTGTGTCTTATCTGCATTTTTCGCGTTCGATTCACGGTCCAGGTCGACTTAATCTCCTAGTGATGGGGTAGCGAGAGGCAATACAATAAAACAACAGCCATGTATCGAAATCTCTCTTTCTCTCTCACATATATCTATATAAAATTAAAATTATAATTTAGAGTATCTAAGAGATACCTCCACGCTGGAAATAGCAGCCAAAACTTGACTCTAAACCCACATTAAGGTGAAGGTATCTCTTAGATACCCTAAATTATAATTTTAATAATAATTATTACCTTTGAAGGGTTTTATTCCCATGCTGGCCACTTGATAACTTCGATATTTAAATAACGATCTTTATATATATATATATATATATATATATATATATATATATATATATATATATATATATACACACACATTTGTGTGTGTATGGGTATGATTGATCTTAATTCGGTTGTAGCAATTAAATGCTGTTTAACTGTTCTTGTAATACCATTGCAAACGTCGCCGACAGACACGCACACATACAGAACTGTACAGAACACACTGATATATGCACATCTATGTATATACATGAATACATACATACATACATTTTGCATATATCATTTTAAACATGCTTTGACTATTGTTGCTGTTGTTGGCAGAATCGTTAAGCAAGCCGGGCGAAATGCTTAGCGATATTTTGTCTGCCGTTACGTTCTGAGTTCAAATTCCGCCGAGGTCGACTTTGCCTTTCATCCTTTCGGGGTCGATTGAATAAGTACCAGTTACGCACTGGTGTCGATATAATCGACTTAATCCCTTCGTCTGTCCTTGTTTGTCCTCTCTGTGTAGTAAAGAAATAGATATTTCGTACGTCCTTACGTTCTGAGTTCAAGTTCCATTGAAGTCAACTTTGCCTTTCATCCTTTCGGGCTCGGTAAATTTAAGTACCAGTTGTGTAATAGGGTTCAGTGTCATCGACTTACCTCCTCCCCCAAAATTTCAAGCCTTGTGCCCTATAATAGAAAAGATTATTGGCGAGTTGGCTGAATCGTCAGCACGCGGGGCGAAATGCTTAGCGGTATTTCATGTTATCTCTACGTTCTGAGTTCAAATTCCGCCAAGGTTGACTTTACCTTTCGTCCTTTCGTGATCGATAAAATTAATACCAGTTGAACACTGGGGTCAATGTAATCGATTCATCCCCTCTTCCTCCAAGCTACCCTTGTGGCAAAAAATTGAAAATAATAATAATGATTATTATTAGGATCTTTTCGGTTTGAACGGCAGTTTTTTTCTAGCGGTGTCATATGAAATTGTCACCCATAATTATGACCCTAGTATCGATCTATTGCATTTCAATCTGTTTTAGGGTTAGGGTTAGGGTTAAGGGTGGAGGAAGGGTATCTTTTTTTTCTTCAGAAATGTAAATAAACCCAATCTGTTTCTTAAACGAGGGACATATTCATACGGCACAGAATGTTTTCACCTCAATAGACGTCATTGATTATTTGAAATTGCAGAAATTGAAGAAAAAAAAAAGAACAAATATCTTACAAAATATAGAATTTTCTCAATAAAACCAAGAGAAAAAGATGTTTTGTAGACACATTCTACCAGTATACGAAGTTTAAAAGTATTTAGTTCTGTGGAAATTATTTTAAAAAACTGCCGGTCAAACCGAAAAGATCCTATTATTATTATTATTATTATTATTATTATTATTATTATTAGTTGGCCTTGGCGTGGGAAAGTGATAAGAAGGAAGTAAAATATGAAAGATTTATGGAATATTTTGAGACGTGAGAGCGACATATTACTGTACTTCCCTATATATTAACATACACGTCTATGTACGTTTATGCTTAAATACATCTATGGTCGTCAGTTCTGTGTGTGTGTGTGTGTGTGTGAGAGTGTGTTGTTTAAAAAGCTGATATGAACAAAGATTCGAAACTGTATTCAGAAATTCAAAGGATTGTTTTGGTACAGTTGTAGAAAGTCTGTTACACTTACAGAAAATGTGAGTTCGATTCCCACGACCTGTCTTCGACATTTTCTGTCCAAAGTGTTTTTAACCCAATATTTATACGCAAGTGTGTGTGTGTCTCTATCTCTATATATATATGATAGATCGTTAGCTCCTACATGCATTGTTTTCTCTCCTTGTTTTTTTTTCTGTGTATTTTTCTGTCGAAGAGCGTAGGCTCGAAACGTAAAAGACTATTTCTATTTCTATTCCTGAGCGCCATACTAATACATTTGTTTGTTTGTACTCCACCTGCCTTCGTCTTTTGTTTATTTTCGTAAACCTTCCCGTTATATATATATATATATATATATATATTATATATATATATACATACATATATATAGAGAGGGCGAGAGTGAGAGAGAGAGCCATTTGAGTGTGGTCATGCTGGAGCACTGCCTTGGAAGGTTTCAGTCGAACAAATCAACACCAGGACTTATTCTTTGTAAGCCTAGTACTTATTCTATCGGTCTCTTTTGCTGAACTGCTAAGTTATGGGGACGTGAAAGACACCAACACTGGTTGTCAAGCAGTGATGGGGGTCAAACACTGACACAAAGACCCCCACATATAGACATATGTACATGTGTGTGTGTGTGTGTGTGTGTGTATATACAACCACCCTTGCTCTACCACTACACAATATCATATATACTATACACTTTAATATATAAGTATATATAAACACACACTTATACATAACGTACACTCACACACATTATATGTATGTGTGTGTGTGTGTGTGTGTGTGTGTGTGCCATGCAATATGATTCAGCGCGATAGCTTTGTTCCACCTGTTAGAAATGTCACTGAAATGTGCCACAAATCACACCCAAATATCTTGTATAAGGTAAGAGGACATTAGCCAACCTAGTCTTATATAACTCTAAACAGATGGCTTGGTCATGCATGTAACACCTGTGATTCATAGATCTACCCTATCAGCATGAACACACGCATACATGTCTTACATAACATATATATGCGTACATAAGACACACACAATACACACACATACACTACACATGCTACCCAATAATATACACACTGAACACAGTTGCACAAGCATACACGTATACTACACATCAATGTATACGTCCATACATACGCATTACATTGTAGCATTCATTCATACAATGCATTAACACGCCCACTTTAATTGCAATGCCCGTGTGTGCTTGTATCTCTCTTTCACTCTCTTTTACTTCTTTCAGTCGTTTGACTGCGGCCATGCTGGAGCACCGCCTTCAGTCGAGCAAAATCGACCCCCCAGGACTTATTCTTTGTAAGCCTAGTACTTATTCTATCGGCCTCTTTTTTTGCCGAACCGCTAATTTACAGGGATGTAAACACACCAGCATCGGTTGTCAAGTGATGGTGGAGGAGGGGGACAAACACAGACACACAAACATATACACCATATACACCATATACACACACACAACACACACACACACACACACACACACACATTCCCCATGATAGATCACTAGCCACTACTCATTCTTTATTTTCTCTCCTTATTTCTTTCTGTGTTCCTTTCTGTCGAAGAGCGTAGGCTCGAAACGTTAAAGACTTTTTCACTTCCCAAGCATTATACTAATACATCTGTTTGTTGTTAACACCACCATCTTCGTCTTTTGTTTTTTTTTTGTGAATTCTCCCCTCATATATATATATATATATATACATGTATGCGACAAGCTTCTTTCAGTTTCCGTCTACCAAATTCACTCACAAGGCTTTGGTCAGCCTGATGCTATCATAGAAGACACTTACCCAAGGTGCCATGCAGTGGGACTGAACCCGGCACCATGTGGTTGGTAGACTATCTACTTACCACACACTCACACATATACATATATATATATTTATATATGTATATGTGTGTGTGGGTGCGTGCATATGTCAGTACCTGTTGTGTTACGTAACCATTTACAAATGTTTCACTATCAATAATATATAACCTTAAATGACCACAAGCACATACATGTGTAAGTATAATGAGAGAATGAGTAGAGAGCGAGAGAGAGAGAAAGAGAGAGAGCAGAAGAGAGGTGTTGAATGAATTTACCTATTTATTTATTATACTCACCATATAAGTATACATGCATACAAACATACATATATATATATATATACATGCACATGTACTTAAGTATGTGTATATACATATATATGTATATGCGTGTATAAGTATATATTCATGTGTATGTGTAAACACTATGTACATGCACACATACGTACATACATATCTATAATACATGTGCATGCAGCCGCAATGAGCTCTTCTCCACGAAAATATTCCAGAGAAATTTACCAAGTGCCAAATTCTATATTACTGAAATATATTCTTCCAAGAATCCTAAAACTTTGCCTCACCTGCCATACTCACCCACACCATCACCACTACAATCACTACCACAGCCACCACCACCACCACTGCAACCATCAGAATGTTGCAACCCCCATCCACGACCATCATCTCCACCATGACCTTCCCTGCCGGCATCTGCAATGCCTCTCCACCCTTTTCTTTTCACCACCCCTCCCCCCAATTTTTCACCGCCCCACCCCTTTGTTCCACCACCACAACTACTACTACTATACTACTTCTACCACCAGCACTACATCCACCACCATTGTCCTCACCACCATCTCTACTGTCATCACTTGTCCAACACACTGACACAAAACCACTGTAAAAGTGCCTTTATAACAGATGTGCCCCCAGTTAGCCAGAGACATTAACCCTCCAGGCAAAATGTTTAGCGGTATTTCTTCTGTCTTTACGTTCTGAGTTCAAATCCCGTAGAGGTCGACTTTACCTTTCATCGTTTCGGGGTCGATAAATTAAGTACCAGTTGCGAACTGGGGGTGATCTAATTAACTGGACCCCTCCCCCAAAATTCCAGGCCTTGTGCCTAGAGTAGAAAAGAATATATACCACCAGTAATACTATTGGGGCAATCAAGTCAAAATTAAATCCTTTTCTTCTGGGTCCGATAAAATTAGATACCAGTGAAATACTGGGGTTAAATTTATATTCCCATAAGTGGTCTTAACTGAGAACAAAATTATAATATATTCTAGTATTTAGGGGTGTCCCCCATTGGCTAATTTGAGGCAGATTTTGGTTATATGTAACAGTTCTGACTTCATGTATGAACCATCGAGGTCTTGGGTGGTGGGGATGGTATATACTTTGTAGGTATGCCGCCGATACAACAAGTGAAACCAGTTTTGTTATATCATGGAATACTGCTTGTGCTAAATGCTCATATTCTGATGGTGGATATTTTAAAAGAATATTGCTGTAGTTTTTTGCAGTCTTAGATCCGAATAACACAACATTTCAGTGACCAATAGCTGCTCAGACACCAGTTTCATGCCTTATCCCTCATGTAAAAGGGTTTTTAAAATTCCCCTGCATTCAGTTTAGCAATTGATGAATCAGCTGACTTACAAGACAACCCCACAACTGGTGGTATTTGTTCGACATGCTACCTCACAACTGGTGGCATTTGTTCAACATGCAAGACAACCTAACAATTGGTAGTATTTGTTCAATATAAAAGACTACCTCACAACTGGCGATATTTGTTCGGCATACAAGACCACTTCACAACTGGCAGTATTTGTTCAACATACAAGACAGTCTCACAACTGGCAGTATTTGTTCAACATAAAAACCACTTCACAACTGGCGATATTTGTTCACCATGCAAGACAACCTCACAACTGGCAGTATTTGTTGGACATGCAAGACAACCTCACAACTGGCAGTATTTGTTCGACATGCAAGACAGCCTCACAACTGGTGGTATTTGTTCAATATGTTTCTTCTGAGTTATTTGTGAGAGAAGAGATGTTGGATTCAGTGGAGTTAAAAGAAACAACTCGTTACATTGACACAAAAAAAAAAAATTGCGCTCGACAGGGCCTTACCAAATGCTCATGTCCCACTGAATAAACTTGTCAGTGTCACAACAGATGATGCTCCTGCAATGATCGGGGGGGAAATGCAGGGTTAATTGCACTGATGAAAAGTGATTCCAGCCCTCCAGGGTATTATTTCATTGCATTATTCATCGCGGACATCTCGTGGCCAGATACTTCGAGAATGAAGATATGGTGAAATCTGTGCTTGAAATTATTCAAATGGGAAGAGCCGCTGACAGTTGAGACATTTCATTGATGAATTGGAGCTTGAAGATAGACCTAATGATGTGTCTTTATACTGCATTGTAAGGTGGCTATCAATCAGTGACATCTTGAGTAGGTTTGTAGATATGTTGGAGCCTTCTATTACTTTACTTAACAAAAAAAAAACAAAGATTCTACCCTCAACTGGAAAATGACAAATGGTTGCAAGATCAGATGTTCATTACTGATAAAATGAATCATTTTCAAACCCTCAACTTGGCACTCCTGCAGAAGGATCAGATTATTTCTAATCTTACTCAGATAGGTTTCAGCTTTCAGAGTAAAATAAAAGCTTTCCAGGGACACGTATTTCAGTCACTTTCCCATTCTCAAAAGAAGAGTAAATTACTCATCTGATACTGAAATAAAAGACCTCAACCTGCAAGAATACAAACCTAAATTACAAAGACTGCTTGATAATATGTCTAACCATGTTTGATGGCTTACAGAAGACGAAGCCTTGCTTCCTCTTTCTGGTAAGACTCGTTCATGGTTGATGCAGGCAACAATGGTCTATTAGAAAATTACTATTTTTAAATCTCACAACGAGAGATTCAGCAACAGTACTTTGTAGTAAAGATTGTTTGCCAACATAACATGGTAGTCCTGGTTGAGGACGAATGTTGCTGTAATTTAGCCCCAAGAGACATCATCTCCAGCTAGCTATACGATATGATCCGTATCCTTATCTTTTCGAACAAGGGAATCTAGCACCCCTACTCAGCTCAAAACAATATCTGTGTGTCACGATTTCCAGGTTATTTCCTTTCATCTAGTTAAACAATTATTCTGCACTGATGAAGAGAAATAACCCAGAAATTGCAATACACAGATATTTTGTTTTGAGCTGACTTGGGGTGCTATATTCCTTTGTTCGAAAATATAAGGATACAGATCATGTTGTATAGCCAGCTCGAGACAATGTCTCCTGGGACCAAATTACAGCAACATTCGTCCTAAACCAGGACTGCCATGTTATGTTGGCAAACAATCGTTACTCCAATGGTTGTCCAGTTCTCAAATTTCTTGTCATAGAATCATCTGCTATGGAAATGGAACTAAAGGAATTGACAGGAGGGCCTGGGTCTAAAGATGACTCATTAACCTCTGTCTACAATTGGGTTTAGGAAACAAGTTCCATAAGTAAAATACCCTGAAACTGAAGAAAACACGAGTGTGTGTGACTCATCTCGACTTCCAGCACAACATACAGCTGTGAATCACTACTCTGTGATGAAATTTGTGCATTGGAAGCACCCTGCAAACTTTACCAACCATCACCTGATAGAACTAATTTGTACGGCACAGACTTCGTATCAGCCGGATTTTCATTGGCTTACAGCCAAGATGAAAACCCACAAGACCCCTACTAGCAGTAAGGAGCAACTTTAATAGACTATGTGTTGCATTGAAAGTTTGTCATCAAAATATTATGATAAACCTAACTTAGTAAGATAGGAACTGATTTAAATATCCATTTTGGTGATCTTTCGGAGAAGGTCTATCAAAGCTGAAAGTATTTGTTCAGCAATTTCTGTAACAAATTTTTATTTCTTCAATTTTTTCCAGCCAAATTGCTTATACTCTTTTACTCTTTCACTTGTTTCAGTCATTTGACTGCGGCCATGCTGGAGCACCGCCTTTAGTCGAGCAAATCGACCCCGGGACTTATTCTTTGTAAGCCCAGTACTTATTCTATCGGTCTCTTTTGCCGAACCGCTAAGTGACGGGGACGTAAACACACCAGTATCGGTTGTCAAGCAATGCCAGGGGGACAAACACAGACACACAAACACACACACATACATACACACACACATATATATATATATATATATATATATATCTATCTATATATATATATATTATATATACATATATACGACAGGCTTCTTTCAGTTTCCGTCTACCAAATCCACTCACAAGGCTCTGGTTGGCTCGAGGCTATAGTAGAAGACACTTTCCCAAGATGCCACGCAGTGGGACTGAACCCGGAACCATGTGGTTGGTTAGCAAGCTACTTACCACAGCCACTCCTGTGCCTATATTTATATTTATATATTTTGTATATAAGTCTATGTATGTATGTGTTTATGTGTGGGTATGTATATTTGTGTATGTATAACTCATACATACAAAAATATACATACATGCACAAATAAAACCCCTCAGAATTTTGCAGTGTTTTTAAAATATAATTTTTAAATGCGAACATTACAAGTAGGTCATTGTTTCTTCTCATAATTTCAAATTAATTTTCAAAATCGAAATATTAAAATTTAAACAAAGCTTCATGCTTTTGCGCAGCCAAAATAAATGAGTTTGCTCAATTCACTTGCATATTTGTGTGTATGTCTGTTTGTGCGCAATTTTTGTTAATTTTGAAAATGGAAAATTTTGGTTAAATTTTAAAATTTTAGAATTCCAATTTCAAAACTTAATTTGAAATTATGAGAAGAAACAAATTGCACATTTGTAATGTCCACATTTTAAAAAGTAGGTTTTTTTAAGAAATATGCCAAAAATCTCGGATTTTAAGAATTTTAGGGGCTGATTTAATTTCTTTTTTTATTATTTTAAAATTAGTCAAACACACCAAAGTGGAAAACTTTTGGAAAAAACCAAAAGGCAAAACAAATATGGGGTGTTAAAAGTTGTGCTTCCATTTGAACTGGGTTCTTTTATTTTATTGGTTTCAGCCATTAGACTGTGGCCATGCTAGGGCACAGCCTTGATACTTAATTTTGGCAAGCCTGGTACTTGATAGATGCAAATGTAGACACATTATAAATTCTGACCATAACTTGCGGCTCTCACACATCTGAACCGTAATACACACGTACACACACATACATGCATACATACATACATACATACATACATACATACATACACACACACACATACATACATTCATACATACATTCATACATTCATACATACATTCATACATACATTCATACATTCATACATACATACATACACACACATACACACACATACACACATACATACATACACACACACATACATACATACATTCATACATACATACTTACATGCATGCATACATTCATACATACATTCATACATACACACATACACACACACATGCATACACACACATACACACACACAACAGGCTTCTTTCGGTTTCCATCTGCCAAATCCACTCACAAGGCTTTGGTCAGTCGGAGGCTATAGTAGAATACACTTGCCCAAGGTGCCACGCAGTGGGACTGAACCCGGAACCATGTGGTTTGTAAGCAAGCTTTTTACCACACAGCCCCTCCTGCACCTATACTCATAAATATGCGTGTGTGTGAATGAGTGTGTGTGTGTGTGTGTGACAGTAGGGTGTGTGATTTGAAGTAGATTTGGTTACTCATTTAAGCTACCGTGTGGAGGTCCCCGTCTTAGGCTGATGGATATATATGTAAGAAGGCGGTGAGCTGGCAGAAACGTTAGCACGCCGGGCGAAATGCATAGCTGTATTTCGTCCGCCGTTACGTTCTGAGTTCAAATTCCGTCGAGGTCAACTTTGCCTTTCATCCTTTCAGGGTCAATAAATAAAGTACCAGTTACGCACTGGGGTCGATGTAATCGACTTAATCTCTTTGTCTATCCTTGTTTGTCCCCTCTATGTTTAGCCCTTTGTAGGCAGTAAAGAAATATATATGTAAGATAGTAGTAGGATATGATTTGAGGGAGACTTCACTGCTATATCTACCAGATCTAGCTACCAAGCTGAGAGCTCTTACATATGCATATCTAAGATGTTATTGTTACACTAACTATTATTGATCACCTTATTGTTTATAGTCAACATTATTGATTATATACGATCGCTGTGTGATTTTTGCATCGTATTCAGCTTCTTTTGTTTCAGTATCTATGTCACACACACACACACACACACACATGAAAGGATACTCGTTCACAGCTCATCATCATCATCATCATTGTTCAACCGTGGTCGAGACAATGGAATTTACCATGCTACGCCAGACTTCACGGTCCATCATGACATTACGGAGGTCCTGTTGCTGGATGCCTGTATCCCTGGAGATTACATCAGGATAGGAGAGTGTGCGCCCTCTGGTATTGCGAGTACACACCTATTGCATACATATGCACACTTACATGCATGTATACACCCCCCCACACACACGTTTAACATACACACATTCACATACAGACACCGCTGCACACATAAGTATATCACATATAACATGCACACAGTCACATAGACACCAACACGCACTCATAAAATAAGGACGAAATGTTTAGTGGTATTTCATCTGTCTTTACGTTCTGAGTTCAAATTCCGCCAAGGTCGATTAATTAGGTACCAGTTACGCACTGAGGTCAATGAAATCGACTTCATCCCTTTCTCTATCCTTGTTTGTCCCCTATGCTTAGCTCCCTATGGGCAATAAAGAAATAAGAAACGTTAGCACGCCAGGCGAAATGTTTAGGGGTATTTCGTCTGTCTTTTCGTTCTGAGTTCAAATTCCGCCAAGGTCGATAAATTAGGTACCTATTTCATTATTACCCACAAGGGGCTAAACATAGATGGGACAAACAAGGACAGACATAGGTATTAAGTCGATTACATCGACCCCAGTGCGTAACTGGTACTTAATTTATCGACCCCGAAAGGATGAAAGGCAAAGTCGACCTCGGCGGAATTTGAACTCACAACGTAGCGGCAGACGAAATACCGCTAAGCATTTCGTCCGGCGCGCTAACGTTTCTGCCAGCTCACCGCCCTAAATTAGGTACCACTTACGCACTGGGGTCGATGTAATCGACTTAATCCCTTTGTCTGTCCTTGTTTGTCCCCTCTATGCTTAGCTCCCTATGGGCAATAAAGAAATAAGAAACATTAGCATGCCAGGCGAAATCATCATCATCATCATTTAGCATCCGCTTTCCATGCTAGCATGGGTTGGACGGTTCAACTGGGGTCTGTGAAGCCAGAAGGCTGCATCAGGCCCAATCTGATCTGGCAGTGTTTCTACGGCTGGATGCCCTTCCTAACGCCAAATGTTTAGCGGTATTTCATCTGTCTTTACGTTCTGAGCTCAAATTCCGCTGAGTTCAACATTGCCTTTCATCCTTTCAAATAATGTAAACAATGTACATAATTCCTCATCTCTTAAATATAAAACTGTAGACGATACAAAGATGGACAGGAAAAACAGTCTATGTATATACGCCCTCATGTTTTGAGATGTATTTTTGCTGTTTGAAATCCCCAAACCTAGATATATTTAACGTTTAAGTACTTTGGCACGAAAAACTGAACTTTTCAGTCACCCTTGCAGTTTTCTATTTCATCCTATAAAAGATATACTTGCATACACATTTGCCTTGTGTATTGAGTTCTACGTCTCCCGTTTGTAAAACCCAACTTACAACACATATACATGCATGCATGTATATACACATGCATGTGTGTGTGTGTGTGTGTGTGTACACTCTCCACTCTGCCCTAGGTATCTCGCTCTACTCCACCCTCTCCACACCCCTATCACTCTCTCCTTTAGCGAAATCTCTATTTCTATCTCAG
>NC_043022.1:18240910-18265910 GCF_006345805.1 Octopus sinensis
ATGTGTATACACACCGTCACACGCGCATATATATATATATATGCAAGTGTGCACTGGGTGTGTATCATTATATGTTGGCAAATACTAAAAGATTGTCATGTATATATATATATTATGTTATGCATACTCACACACATGTATGTATGTATATATGTCTGAATGTATGTATGTATGTATGTCTGAATGTATGTGTGTATGTATGTATGTCTGAATGTATGTATGTATGTGTGTGTTGTATGTATGTCTGAATGTATGTATGTGTGTATGTATGTGTGTATGTATGTGTGTATGTATGCATGTATGTGTGTATGAATGTGTGTGTATGCATGTATGTATGTAAGTATGTATGTATGTATGTCCGTCCGTCCGTCTTCTCTCCTGGTGCTGTATGAACGTTTAATGTGGTTTTAGAGTCAAGTTTTGGCTGCTATTTCCAGCGTGGTGGTATCTCTTAGCTACCCTAAATTATAATTTCAATAATAATTATTACCATTGAAGGTTTTATTCCATGCTAGCCACTTGATAAGATCGATATTTAAATTAACTATCTTATCCTTATATATATATATTCATGTATGTTATTTTATAATAATTACTGGTATCCTTATATATTAATATATTTTGTATCTTATATGTAAAGCATAATATGTTATATGTATATATATTATTGTAATTATCAGTTTAGTAAATAAATAAATAAGTTAACATAATATAATGTCTAAAAGTTGATGAACCACCTATTGATCCCCTATATTTTCTTATTGCTATATATATATATATATATATATATGTAGACAAATGAATTATCTTATTACGGATAATTCGAAAGATAACCGATACCTGGGTAGCAAACTCACAACAGAAAAAGCACGTTTGAAGTTACGACCATAGGGCATAATCCATAGGCACGGATTAAATCAATATATACATATATACACACATATATAATGTTGTAATCTTCACACTCTGAAAGATATTTGTAGAAAATCTCATTGAAAAATACCTATTTTCTGAAAGTTATGAGGAAACAAAGCTGTCTGGTGTGAATTTTCTGAAACTCCTTTCCTTCCTTACCCGACCAGAAAAATTTTGGTGTAGATATATATAATCGGAATCAACACCACCTGAAGCGTGTATGCAGAAAATTTCATTTAAAAATACCCATTTGGCAATCTTTCGTCTCTAGTAGACCTTTCCGTCGATTTCCGTAAAAAAAATTTTTTTTTTTTACATATGGGCTTGCGGGAACTTTTGAAGTAATGAGAGCGAAAGAGACTAAGAGGAAGCGATTTTATGACGAGGGAAGTTCTTTTGAAGTTACCGTGCATGGCAAGCATTGATGTACATGTGTGTGTGTGTTTGATGGGGTGTGGGAGACAGACAGTATGTTGTGTAAGTGAAGTGCTTCTGTTAGTGTGTGTGAAAGAGAGAGATAACTGAAATTTTTTACTCGGTGTATGTGTATATGTATGTATATTACTTCAGAAGTTCCCGCAAGCCCATATGTAAAAAAAAAAATTTTACGGAAATCGACGGAAAGGTCTACTAGAGACGAAAGATCGCCATCCATTTTTCTGTAAGTTATGAGGAAACAAAGTCGGTGAGAGAGAGGCACACTGTAGTAGTTTTGTAGGTATGCCTAAATATGAAAGTATGCAAAATGTCTGTATTTGTGTGTGTATGTGTATATATTACCTATACACACGCACGCACATATATATATATGAGTATATAGACACGTGCTTTTCTCGGTTCTAGCTGCACTGACTGGCGATGTGTGTATATATGCGTGTGTGTGTGTTTGTGTATATACATACATACGTGTGTAATTATACAAACATTACAACAAACCATTATGTTATTGTTATTACTAAGTGCCGGGGTGACGGGGGAGGCTGCTGACATGAATTATGGTTCGGGTGGTTGAGAGCTGTTTCCTCTCTGCTACTCAATATTGAAAGTCATTTTATACCCCAGCATTCCGTTATCTACCTTTCATCTGTTGCTTTGTTTATTTCTCTCTCTCTCTCTATATATTTCTGACTTTCTTTCTCTTTCTATCTATCTATCTATCTGTCTGTCAGCCTATCTATCTATCTGTCTGTCTATGTCTATCTATCTCTGTCTATGTCTGTTTCTATCTAACAATATCTATATATCTATCTGTCTATCTATCTGATATCTATCTGTCTGTCTATATCTATCTATTTGTCTATATCTATCTATCTATCTATCTACGTCTGTCTGTGTCTCTATATCTATCTGTCTATCTATCTATCTATCTATCTATCTATCTATCTATCTATCTATCTATCTATCTATCTATCTATCTATCTCTGTCTATGTCTGTTTCTATCTAACAATATCTATATATTTATGTTTATCTATATCTATCTGTCTGTCTATCTATCTATTTGTCTATATCTATGTTTCTATCTATCTACGTCTGTCTGTGTCTCTATGTCTATCTATCTATCTATCTATCAATCTCTGTTTATGTCTATTTCTATCTAACAATATATTTATCTGTCTATCGATATCTATCTATCTATCTATCTACCTATCTATCTCTGTCTGTCTCTATCCATCCTCCATCCATCCATCTCCATCCTATCATCCATCCATCCATCCATCCATCCATCCATCATCTCCATCTATCTATCTATCTATCTATCTATCTATCTATCTATCTATCTATCTATGTTTATCTATCTATCTATCTATGTTTATCTATCAGTCTGTCTATTGACAGTGTTTTAATTACATGGTAAATATGGTTTCACTATTGTTTTTAAATTCATTCTTTTTCTGTTCATGTTGAATGGAAAAAGTTCACAAAAGTGTAAAAAAAAAGAAGAAAAAAAAAGAAATTTGTTTCATTTTGTGTGAAATGGGAAAAAATAAAGTAGGAGGGATTGTAATCGTGATCGTTGTCTTGAAGCAGGGAGCTTAGTGGCTTTCCAAAACCACGGGTTTCCAGTAGTTTCAAAATTACTTTTCAAAGCCTTCCCTTGCGACTTTTTAAGTTCATTGTTCAAAAACAAAAAAACTTCGAAAAAGCAGTCATGCGTGTCACGGGGAGGGGGTAATCACAAATTTTCAAACTTGTTTTTTTCTTCTATTTTTTTTTTTTTGTAATGACTAACAGTGAAATTGAAAAATTTCCCACCATTTTCACGGTCACTGGGGTTGAATGAACTAAAATAAGCTAAGATACTTATTTGGGTCAGTATGTGACATGAAATGGTTGCACAATGACAAGGGTATCTATCTACAAGGACACTCACTCAGATTCAGAACTATTGCTGTTATTGGAAACTTCAGGGTGGAGGTAAAGAATACGCGCACCACCCGTTTTCGGCTTAACCCAAGGCCTAAACACCAGGTGTGTGTATTGTTTACCTTCGCCAACTTCAAGATATTTCATTGCAGAAATTTAGCTGTAGTGATTTAAACTAGCCAGGAAGGGCATCCAGCCGTAGAAACACTGTCAAATCTGGGCCTGATGAAGCCTTCCAGCTTCACAGACCCCAGTTAAACCGTCCAACCCATGCTAGCATGGAAAGCGGACGCTAAATGATGATGATGATGATGATGATATTGTCTGAACGTGGCCAATGCTTGTGCTGCCTGACTGGCGTCCGTGTTGGTGACACGTAAAAGCACCAACCGATCGTGGCCGTTTGCCAGCCTCCTCTGGCCCCTGTGCTGGGGGCACATAAAAAACACCCACTGCACTCATGGAGTGGTTGGCATTAGGAAGGGCATCCAGCTGTAGAAACACTGCCAAATCAGACCAGAGCCTGGTGCAGCTTCCATGGCTTACCAGACCCCGGTTGAACCGTCCAACCCATGCTAGCATGGAAAACGGACGTTAAATGATGATTATGATGATGATGATGATATCTGGCCCAAATATTCTACCTGTTTTATGTTCAAACTGACCAGATTTGACCTCTCACACCTTCTCTACAATGTCATTCTAAAAATAATCGGTGAGCTGGCAGAAATGTTAGCATGCCAGGTGAAATGATTTACGTTGTTTCATCTGTCTTTATGTTCTGAGTTCAAATTCCGCCGAGGTCGACTTTGCCTTTCATGGCGGCGCCCCAGCATGGCCACAGCTCGTGAGCTGAAACTAGATAAAATTTTTTAAAAAAATGAAAATCTCACATCTTGGAGATAATGTGTATGTAATTCGAGAAAACGTGAATAAAGAACCATTTGATAGAAAAACCATCTGAATGCTAAAGGATGCAGCAGGTAAATAGGGGTGGCCATTTTGGGGTTTGCGTGTTTAAAAAAAAAAGGGGACACTGAGCAGGGCTGTCTTAACAGTATTACAAGCCCCTGGAGAAATCAGTGCACTAAGCCTTATAGGCTCAGTGAATATTCATATTAGAATGAGGGCCCTGAACAAATTAAAGCACTGGGCCCTATAGTATTTATTGACAGCAAACCACAGCATACATATGCCCAAATTAGGCCCTTGACCCATGAGGGTCCCCTGGCCAATCAATGCACCAAGCCCTATAATATTTATTAACAGGAAGCCACATCATAGATTAGAATTAAACCCTTTGATCAGTGGGGTTCCCCAAGCAAATCAATACAATGAACCCTTTAGTATTTATTGACAGCAAAACCACATCATACATATATAAGAATTAGGTCCTTGACCCATGAGGACCCCCCCCCCGGCCCCGGCATATCAGTGCATTGGGTTATTTGACAACAAGCCACAGCTTACATACATCAGAATTGGGCACTTGACCCACAAGGTTCCTCAAGCAAATCATGCATTTGGACCCTGTAATATTTATATTTATATATAGGTACTGGTGTGGCTGTGTGGTAAGAAGCTTGCTTCCCCAACCACATTGTTCATGGTTCAGCTCCACTGCATGGCACCTTGGGCTAATGTCTTCTTCTATAGCCTCAGGCTAACCAAACCCTTGTGAGTAGATAGATATGTCTATGTGTTTGAAGGCGGCGAGCTGGCAGAATCGTTAGCACGGCGGGCGAAATGCTTAGCGGTATTTTGTCTGTCGTTATGTTCTGAGTTCAAATTCCGCCGTGCTCGACTTTGCCTTTCATCCTTTCAGGGTCGATTAAATAAGTACCAGTTTCACACTGGGGTCGATGTAATCGTCTTAATGCCTTTGTCTGTCTTTGTGTGTCCCCTCTATGTTTAGCCCCTTGTGGGCAGTAAAGAAATATATATGTGTGTGTGTGTAACTTCTTATCAATCTTATCCGGGTTCAGCCCCACTGCGTGGCACCTTGGGCAAGTGTCTTCTACTATAGCCTCGGGCCGACCAAAGCCTTGTGAGTGGATTTGGTAGACGGAAACTGAAAAGAAGCCCGTCGTATATATATATATATATGCTGGCCTGCTCGCTTAGCCAGCGGGGTGGCATCATTCGAAGGCTAAAACAATGCGAACGCATTGTGACCAGCGATGTGTAACAACATCTGATGGTCTGGTCGGTCACGTGATCACGTGATATATATATGCGTGTGTGTCTGTGTTTGTCCCCCTAGCATTGCTTGACAACTGATGCTGGTGTGTTTATGTCCCCGTCACTTAGCGGTTCGGTCGGCAAAAAGAGGCCGATAGAATAAGTACTGGGCTTACAAAGAATAAGTCCCAGGGCCGAGTTTGCTCGATTAAAAAAGGCGGTGCTCCAGCATGGCTCGCATGTCAAATGACTGAAACAAGTAAAAAGAGTAAAAGAGTAATCAATCTTGCTATTAGCCAACCAGCCAAGCAACCAACCAACCAACCAATTTACCTATTTGAGCAACTACTAATTTTATTCCTTATCCTCTCTCCCTCACACACACACACACACACACACATTCAACAATTATTACCTGCACATTACTCTTAAATAATCTACCTTTCCTTTTCTTCCTTCCTTCCTTCCTCCCTTTCTTCCTTCCTTCCTTCCTTCCTTCCTTCCTTCCTCCCTTTCTTCCTTCCTTCCTTCCTTCCTTCCTTCCTTCATACCTTTCTTCCTTTCTTCCTTCCTTCTTTCCTTCCTTCTTTCCTTCCTTCGTCCTTCCTTCCTTCTTTCCTTCCTTCGCCCTTCCTTCCTTCTTTCCTTCCTTCGCCCTTCCTTCCTTCCTTCCTTCTTTCCTTCCTTCGCCCTTCCTTCTTTCCTTTCTTCCTTCTTTCCTTCCTTCGCCCTTCCTTCCTTCTTTCCTTCCTTCCTTCCTTCTTCCTTTCTTCCTTCCTTCCTTCTTTCCTTTCTTCCTTCCTTCCTTCTTTCCTTTCTTCCTTCCTTCCTTCTTTCCTTTCTTCCTTCTTTCCTTCCTTCGCCCTTCCTTCCTTCCCTTTTACCATTTTACCCCCCCCATCCTCCCCCTTCTCTCTCTTTCTCTTTCGCATCTTCACCTTCATCATTTCCCAGCATCTTCATTCTTCTTCTTCTTCCCCCGCACCCTCCACTCTCTCATCACATAATCGCTTCCGTTCCGTTCCTCCATTAACACCCTCCCCCATTACCTTCTCCCTCTGCTTCTATCTCTCTTCACTCTCTCTCTCCCCATCTTATTGTCTGCCATGCCATTGTTCCACTTCATCCCCCAAAACTACCCCCCCCGTTGCACCTTCTACCTCCCCCTCTTTAATAAACTTCTGTTTTCTTTGCTCTCCTCTTTTACCTTCTCCTTCCCTCTCTCTCTCCCATTCTCAGTCTCTCATTCTTTATCCACCCTATGTCCTCTTACTCTCCCCATCCCGTTTATCACTCCTCTCTCTGTCTTACACTCTATTTCCTCTTTCTCTCCCCCTTCTCTCTCCCACACTGTCCCTCACCTACCATCCCTATTCTTCATCTCACCTTTAGAAACACAGATGCACCCTCTTCTCAAAAGCATTTGTATAAGTATATATCTATATATGTGTGTGTATATACATATATGTATGTGTATATGTGTTGGTGTGTGTGTGAGAAACACATTGGCGTTATATATTTATACACCTGCATACACACGTTTACATTTTTACATTACATACATTAAAATTTTGGCTATAACAACACCTTACTCAGGAATGAAGGTAATAGGAATGTTTGTCTCTCTAGGCTACTTCATGAATGATTTTTTATATTTAAGGGCCAGTCTTAAAGGCCCTTATACAAATCCAAGTAAGATAAATATATATTGTAAGAAAAATTTACATCGACAATTTAGTAATTCAGATAAAGATATTATTATCATTATTATTATTATTATTATTATTATTATGGAGTGAGAGAGCAGCGCATGCCATCAAAGTGACACTGGGGTAAAATATATGAAACCCAGTATACCTGTCGTGATTACTTGCCTGATAAGGGTACACCAGGCACATGTATCACAGCCATATGTGTGCGACATGGTGATCTCATATCAAGATAAACAGTGCATAAACCTTGCAAATGGGGTCCTGTTAGAGTTTTCTTCAAGTTGAGTAACCCATCCCGCTCAAACGGTCCCTGAATAAGGGTTGTTTAAGGACGTTGAACGAAACACCCATGTTTCCAGAGGTGAATTATTCAAACCCCAAACAATCCTTCTCAACACATGGCTATGATGCTCCCCCACTACTTCTGCTAGTGATCAGAAATGCACATATCGTCAGCCACTAAGGGACATGCTCAACTGGTTAGGTCAAACAACTGACAAGCAAATCTGTGGTATTGAGCAGAATATTTGTGTAGCCCATCTTTTATACCAAGACAAAACAATGTACATGATAACACTTCCAATCAGTTAAGATCAGAAGCCATGAGAGCCACTGCCTGGTACTGCATCAGGGCATAATTATTATTATTATATAAAGGCGGTGAGCTGAGGAAACGTTCAAATTGAAATCTGTAACAGCATTTTATCTGTCTATAGGTTCGGAGTTGAAAATTCTGCCGAGGTAGACTTTGTCTTTCATTGGGGTCGATTAAATAAGTATTAGTTGAACCCTGGGGGCAAGGGCCAATGTAATTGACTTATCCCTTCCCTGAAATTGCTGGCCTTGTGCCAAAATTTGAAATCATCATTATTATTATTATTATTGATAATAATAATAATAATAATAATACAGTGAATTGGTAGAATTGGACAAATGTGCTCAGTAGCATTTTTCTGGCTCTTACCACCAAGGTGAACTTTGCCTTTCATCCCTCCATATTGATAAAATATAGTACCAGTGACATACTCGGGATGATGTTATCAGCTAATGCCCTCCCCTCAAATATGCTGGCCTCGTGCCTAAATCACAAGCCATTCTTATTATTAAAACTTGAAGAATCGTTCAGTCATTGGACAAAATGCTGAGGGACATTTCTTCTTCTTATTTTATATTTTCAGTTCAAATTTTGCCAAAACCAACTTCCCTTCTTTCAGGGTTGATAAAATAAAATTCAGTAACATACTGGGGTCTACATAATTAACTAAACCCTTTCTCCTAAAATTCCTGGCGGCATCTGAGTAACCCTGATCTATAGAAGTTATTGTCTTAACCCTTTTGGCACCGCTGCAACTTTGGAACAAGTTCCTCTCTTTTACATGAAAAGATACAAGATTTTTAATAGATAAAATAAATAAATAAACTGTCTGTTATTAAGTTGAAAGTCAGTTTTAATTACTTCACTGAATCTTTCATAATTAATTCTTGATTGTTTTCGGAAAAATTAAAACATCAAAGGCAGAAGGAATGTATTCTAGTTAGACTATTCCTTTGTACTTTTATTCGTTCATTGGTTTTCGTTGTCAGATTGCAGCCGTACTTTGGCACCGCCAACCACCTTGCTTCTTCGTTCCGTCTGGTACTCTTTCGCTACTCTCTATTGATATACATACATATATATATAATATTGAACGTATATGTGTGAGTGTGTACATTCATACACATATATAAGTGTGTATTTAATATTATATAATGCATACACACAGACACACATATATCATCATCATCATCATCATCATCATTTAGCGTCCGTTTTCCATGCTAGCATGGGTTGGACGGTTCAACTGGGGTCTGGGGAGCCCGAAGGCTGCACCAGGCCAATGTATGTATATATATAATATATATATATATATATATTGGTAAAACGGTAAGATACAAAAGAAAGAAAGAGACCTCAATATTATGTAAATAGAGGAAATTTATCTATACAATGATATGTTACATTACTCGATAGTCAAGATAAAACTCTGAGTTTCAGATGCCAATTCCCACTTCGGCATCTGAAACTCAGAGTTTTATCTGACTATTGAGTAATGTAACATATTATATATTATATATATATATATATATATATATATATATATATATAAGAATACAAAAAAATGGGACAAGAACGCAAAACCTCCTGACTGATGATACAAAGACGGTCATTCAGAGTTTTCTTTCATCAGTGTAGTTCCAGATTGGATTTGCAGCTTCGGCTGGTTATATATATATATATATATATATATATATAAAATAAAAAACATGATGCAAAAGATTTAGCGGTGCATATGTTTCGGGCCTTTATTAGACGGTTTTTGGGCCTTTATTAGAAGGCCCGAAACATATGTACCGCTAAATCCTTTGCCTCATGTTTTTATTTTGATAAATATACTCTATCACCTACACCACTAAATGTCATATATAGGTGCTTACAATTATCAAGTATTCACCCTGAATTTTTTTATATATATATATATATATATATATGTATGTATATGAGAGATTATATAAAATGACAAGGGAACAAGAAATGATATAATGAACATCACATTACATAATTTCTTGGTCCCTTGTCATTTATATAAATTCTTATTACACTCTTTACTTAACTAATGCTTTTTTCTGAAGCATATATATAACTATGTCTTAGTGAAAGGTATAGAATAGCTAATTATGCACTACATATGTTTCAAAAGATTCGCCAAAGGCATATTACGTAACTTTTAAGTAGCTGTATAAGATTGTTCCTTGTACCTTCTCTTCAGCTACTTTTCTACTTGTCACTTACAAATCCCTTGTCGTAAGGGACAGATAGGAAAGTACCTGAAGGGAAGGAACACTGAACATCTACGTAGCCCCTTAAAGTTACATTTATTCTTTTATTCTTTTACTTGTTTCAGTCATTTGACTGCGGCCATGCTGGAGCTCCCCCTTTAGTCGACCAACTCGACCCCGGGACTTATTCTTTTGTAAGCCCAGTACTTATTCTTTCGGTCTCTTTTGCCGAACCGCTAAGTAACGGGGACATAAGCACACCAGCATCGGTTGTCAAGCAATGCTAAGGGACAAACACAGACACACAAATACACACTCGCATACATATATATACATATATACGACGGGCTTCTTTCAGTTTCCGTCTACCAAATCCACTCACAAGGCTTTGGTCAGCCCGAGGCTATAGTAGAAGACACTTGCCCAAGGTGCCACGCAGTGGGACTGAACCCGCAACCACGTGGTTGGTAGACAAGCTACTTACCACACAGCCACTCCTGCGCCTGGCGAGCTTTCTTTGAAATGTCTCGTTCATGATTACCTATTCTATTCTTATTGCATGGTTAGCAACTTCTGTGGCCCTTTACTGGAGTTATATAGTAGTGGTCATCTTATCGGAACTTTTGTCTAATTCAGTATAGAACCAAGTAAATTGGATTCATTGATTTAATAAATTTTACTGATTGATTATTGTCTCCTTTTGTGTTATCTATACAAGCCATGTCTATGCTTCAGGCTAACCAATTATCTGTACCATGACCCTATTGGATGTCTTTTACTTGTTTCAGTCTGTTGACTGTGGCCATGCTGGAGCACCGCCTTTAGTCGAGCAAATCGACCCCTGAACTTATTCTTTGTAAGCCTAGTACGTATTCTATCAGTCTCTTTTTGCCAAACTGCTAAGTTATGGGGGCGTAAACACACCAGCATTGGTTGTCAAGCGATGGTGGGAGGACAAACAGACACACAACCATACACATACATACACATATACATACACATATATATATATATCGTACATATACAGACATATATATATATATATATATATATATATATCGACGGGCTTCTTTCAGTTTCCATCTACTAAATCCACTTACAAGGCTTTGGTCGGCCCGAGGCTATAGTAGAAGACACTTGCCAAAGGTGTCACGCAGTGAGACTGAACTATGTGGTTGGTAAGCAAGCTACTTACCACACAGTCACTCCTACTATGTGGGTCCAGTTGAGTGAAAATAGAAATGAAAGGAGCCTGTAAGGGACTGTTGTAGATAGTCACATAAAAATGTCTCCCCTGTTCCTTGTTTATCTTACTCATCTGTTGTCTATGCATTCTGTCTCTATAGTTTTACATGTAAGAATTTATATATATGAGTGCAGGCATGGCTTAGGGCTTTAGAATCTTGCTTGGCAACCATATTGTCTTAGGTTCAGCAAGTGTTTTATTATCTGCGGGTGGATCAATATTTTATGAGTGAACTTGGTTTCATGGAAATTGTATAGAAGCTTATTGTATGTGTGTGTGTGTGTGTGTGTGTGGGCATATATATATGCACACACACACACACACACATATGTATATATATATATAAGAAGATTTGGAGGTGATGTACAGGTATTATGTATGAGAAAAAATAATGTACTCAGAAATCTTGATGGTTGTACATTTACAGATTTTTATTAATGTCACATGTTTTTATAAATCATATATTAGCACTTGCATCTACTCTAGTAGATTCTTCAGATTTCTGAAGAAACTACTAGAAATCTGAAGAATCTACTACTGTAGATGCAAGCGCTATTATATGATTTATAAAAACATGTGACATATTAATAAAACTCTGTAAATGTACAACCGTCCAGATTTCTGAGTACTTTATTTTTTCTAATATATATATATATATGACCGTTGGTGATTTTTCCCTCTGTCTTCCCTTCTTTGGATCTTTCCTTTTCCTATGTTTCTGACGAAGAGCTCCGCTTGAAATGTTAAACCCTCCTTCTTTCCTGAGCGTCTAATAACGCTATACTTGTTCCACGTCCTCGCGTTGTTGTGTTTTCTCTTTGTGTTTGCATATATATATATATATGCAGGAAATAGTGAAGACCCCCTTCAATCATGAATGCTCATGGGATTGCACCTAGAAAGTTCCCTTCCAAGGCACAAGTCCGGGCAAGGTTGTTTATGGAAGACCAGCAGTCGCCCATGCATACCAGCCTCTCATACCACCAATATTATCCAAAGCAAAGGCAAATGCTGATACAGCTTGGCTTGGCGCTAACAATATCACAACCCATTTCTACAGCTGAGTGAACAGGAACAATGCAAAATAAAGTGTCTTGCTCAAGAACACAACACTGAGCTCAGTGTGGGAATCAAACTCACAACTTCACGTTTGTAAGCCTGATGCTCAATCCATTGAGCCATGTGTCTTCACACACACACACACACACACACACACAACATACATACATTGTCTAGTCAACATACCTAATGTGGGTGTTCATATAATTGTCGTTACATTTGTTATTTTTGAAAATAATGATAAGAAAATTAGTGTCATTACGTTATCATTCATTAGCAAATATCCTTGCATTAATTAATTAATTAAGCTACCACTTAAAATCCTGTCTGTACTCTCCACACAGTGCTTTTATTGTGGCACTCTGTTGAAGTACCCTGCTTTTGTTTTAATTTATTTCTAGACGATTGATTGATTGATTCTAGTTTCAGCTCACGAGCTGTGGCCATGCTGGGGCACCGAAGACTTTTGTAAAATAACTTCGTTATTATTAAACTTGTGTCTTGAACATAAATAAGCATAAAAATTTGATGCAGGGTGTTAAATTAGATCACTTTAACCCATTTGTTACCATACTTCTATTGAAATATAAGGTGGAAAGCTGGCACAAACGTTAGCACACTGGGTGAAATGCTTAGCAGTATTTCGCCTGTCTTTTTGTTTTGAATTCAAATCCCACTGAGGTCGACCTTACCTTTCATCCTTTCAAGGTTGATAAATTAAGTACCAGTTGCATACTGGAGTCAATCTAATCGACTGGCCACCTCCCCCAAAATTTCAGGCCTTGTGCCTAGAGTAGAAAAGAATATTTGGGCAGTGAGCTGGCAGAAATGTTAGCACGCCGGGTGAAATACTTAGCAGTATTTCGCCTGTCTTTATGTTTGAGTTCAAATCCCACTGAGGTCGACCTTACCTTTAATCCTTTCAAGGTTGATAAATTAAGTACCAGTTGCTAATGGAGTCAATCTAATCGACTGGCCACCTCCCCCAAAATTTCAGGCCTTGTGCCTAGAGTAGAAAAGAATATTTGGGCAGTGAGAGCTGGCAGAAATGTTAGCACGCCGGGTGAAATACTTAGCAGTATTTCGCCTTGTCTTTATGTTCTGAGTTCAAATCCCACTGAGGTCGACCTTACTTTCATCCTTTCAAGGTTGATAAATTAAGTACCAGTTGCATACTGGAGTCAATCTAATCGACTGGCCACCTCCCCCAAAATTTCAGGCCTTGTGCCTAGAGTAGAAAAGAATATTTGGGCAGTGAGCTGGCAGAAACGTTAGCACCCGGGTAAAATACTTAGCAGTATTCGCCTGTCTTATGTTCTGAGTTCAAATCCCACTGAGGTCGACCTACCTTTCATCCTTTCAAGGTTGATAAATTAAGTACCAGTTGCCATACTGGAGTCAATCTAATCGACTGGCCACCTCCCCCAAAATTTCAGGCCTTGTGCCTGCCTAGAGTAGAAAAGAATATTTGGGCAGTGAGCTGGCAGAAACGTTAGCCACGCGGGTAAAAATACTTAGCAGTATTTCGCCTGTCTTTATGTTCTGAGTTCAAATCCCACTGAGGTCGACCTTACCTTTCATCCTTTCAAGGTTGATAAATTAAGTACCAGTTGCATACTGGAGTCAATCTAATCGACTGGCCACCTCCCCCAAAATTTCAGGCCTTGTGCCTAGAGTAGAAAAGAATATTTGGGCAGTGAGCTGGCAGAAACGTTAGCACGCCGGGTAAAATACTTAGCAGTATTTCGCCTGTCTTTATGTTCTGAGTTCAAATCCCACTGAGGTCGACCTTACCTTTCATCCTTTCAAGGTTGATAAATTAAGTACCAGTTGCATACTGGAGTCAATCTAATCGACTGGCCACCTCCCCCAAAATTTCAGGCCTTGTGCCTAGAGTAGAAAAGATTTGGGCAGTGAGCTGGCAGAAATGTTAGCACACCGGGTGAATACTTAGCAGTATTTCGCCTGTCTTTTTGTTTTGAATCAAATCCCACTGAGGTCGACCTTACCTTTCATCCTTTCAAGGTTGATAAATTAAGTACCAGTTGCATACTGGAGTCAATCTAATCGACTGGCCACCTCCCCCAAAATTTCAGGCCTTGTGCCTAGAGTAGAAAAGAATATTTGGGCAGTGAGCTGGCAGAAATGTTAGCACACCGGGTGAAATACTTAGCAGTATTTCGCCTGTCTTTTTGTTTTGAATTCAAATCCCACTGAGGTCGACCTTACCTTTCATCCTTTCAAGGTTGATAAATTAAGTACCAGTTGCATACTGGAGTCAATCTAATCGACTGGCCACCTCCCCCAAAATTTCAGGCCTTGTGCCTAGAGTAGAAAAGAATATTTGGGCAGTGAGCTGGCAGAAATGTTAGCACACCGGGTGAAATACTTAGCAGTATTTCGCCTGTCTTTATGTTCTGAGTTCAAATCCACTGAGGTCGACCTTACCTTTCATCCTTTCAAGGTTGATAAATAAGTACCAGTTGCATACTGGAGTCAATCTAATCGACTGGCCACCTCCCCCAAAATTTCAGGCCTTGTGCCTAGAGTAGAAAAGAATATTTGGGCAGTGAGTGGCAGAATAGAAATGTTAGCACGCCGGGTGAAATACTTAGCAGTATTTCGCCTGTCTTTATGTTCTGAGTTCAAATCCCACTGAGGTCGACCTTACCTTTCATCCTTTCAAGGTTGATAAATTAAGTACCAGTTGCATACTGGAGTCAATCTAATCGACTGGCCACCTCCCCCAAAATTTCAGGCCTTGTGCCTAGAGTAGAAAAGAATATTTGGGCAGTGAGCTGGCAGAAATGTTAGCACACCGGGTGAAATACTTAGCAGTATTTCGCCTGTCTTTATGTTCTGAGTTCAAATTCCGCCAATGTTGACTTTGCCTTTTTTCCTTTCAGGTTCGATTAATTAAGTACATGTCAACTACTGGAGTCGATGTGATCACTTGTCCCCTTCCCCACAAAAATCCAGGCCTTGTTCCTTTTAGTAGGAAGGATATTTCTATTAAAATACACACACTACTTTTTTATCAATTTGAAAATAATAACGAATTTAGTTAAATAATCTCGTTATTATTAAGTCAATGTTTGCAACAAACGAAGGCGAAATTTTGATAAGAGGTTTCAGTTTAGACACCTTAACCCTTTTGATGCCCTATCAAAATGCTTATCATTTCCTCAAGCGGTGGGTGATAAATTGAGTACTACAGTAAATTCTAGGGTAGTCAATGTAATTGAGCGAAATTTTTCATGACCCTTGAAGGGTCTGTCCTTGTGTGATTGTTAACCAGAAACTGAACCGGGGAAAGAATAGAAGAGAGCATACATGCATGTGTGTGTGTGTGTAAGGGTGTGTGTGAGGGTGTGTGTAAGTAAACAGGACGTTGTTGCTAGGTAACACTTCGTTTCCCCTTCCCTTATAGCTGATGTTAAGTATTATTTACATATACTGAAACAGATGTTTATATTCCACAGTGTCTCACACATGCACACACACACACAGACTAACACACACACATGCACACACACACACACATGTTCATGCATTCATGCACTCAAATACACATTCTGAAGCTCACAGGTTCCCCTCCCTCGACACTCATACAGACACACACACACACAAGCAAGCATACACTTATACATATGCGTGCATGCACACACACACACAGGTGCACACGTGTGTATCTAATTCAAGAAGGATTATTGGTTTCATTTCACTTTGCATTACACATGCACACACACACACACACACAAAAGATACACCACACACATGCACACACCCACACACACACGATACACCACACACATGCGCACACACACACACACACACACACACAAAAGATACACCGCACACATGTGCACACACCACACACACACACACACACCACAAACATGCATTTGTTAGTATGAGAGTGCATACATACACATGTAATCATTTTCATCGTTATCATGTTTTATATCTCGTTTTATATCTCTGATGGCATCAGTTGGATAAAAGATGTAAAAAAAATAAAATAAAATATGGTGGAGGTGTATGGCTTAGTGGTTGGGGTGTTGGTCTTCTGATCCTAAGATTGTGGTTTCAATTCCTGGACTGGGTAACGTATTGCATTCTTGAGCCAAACACTTCATTTCGCATTGCTCAGTCCACTCAGCTGGCAAAAATGAGTAATCGTGCGAGATGACTAGTGTTCTATCCAGGTGGGGAATGTATACGCAATGAGACCAGGTAACCGGCCCTTATGAGTCTGTATGACTTCAGAAAGTAATTTTACTTTTCGATTTGTAAACAAGTGCCATTGTTATACAAGCAGTGTTGTTTCTTTACAATCTTCCATGAAAATGTCTTGTCATGGGGGTGAATGTTCCTTTACTTGGAAAGAGGTGAATGCTGGCAACAGGAAAGGCACCCAGCTGCAGACTATCTGCCTCAACTTATTCTATCACCGCATGGAAAAGTGGATGTTAAAAGTGATGATGATGGTGAGACGTATTTTTGTATATACATTATATACACTCTCACACATGACCTTTGAACTTGCAGCCAAGCAAAAAGATCAAAAGACCTATAGACAAATTGATAGATTAATAGCTGCATCGTTATATATGTATGTATGTATGTATGAAGATAGATAGATTGATTAGTAGATAAGTGTATTGATAGTTTGGTAGTTAAATAGCTAGCTAGTAGCTATCTAGTTAGACAGATATGTATACTGATAAATAGACAAACTGTGAGATAGGTACATAGATCGGTATAAATATATTGATAGTTAGGTTGATAGATTGATATATATATATATATACACACACACACACACATACATACACATACATACACGAATATTGATATATATATATTGATATACATATATATTGATCTATATATATATATATTCGTATATATATATATATATATTCGTATATATATATATATTCGTATATATATATATATATATTCGTATATATATATATAATTCGTATATATATATATATATATATATATTCGTATATATATATATGTGTGTTCGTATATATATATATATGTGTGTGTTCGTATATATATATGTGTATATATATATATATATATATGTGTATATATATATATATATATGTGTATATATATATATATTATATATATATATATAATGCATATACATATGTATATATTGATAAATAGACATATGCAGTCGGAGAGATATATAGCTAAACAAATTAATCTATCACTATTTTGTTTTGATCATCAAAAGGTATAACACAATAAAATTATACACTATGATAATTGCTTCTTAATATAAAAGGGTGTATATGTTTATAACACACACACACATTAGTATTGTAGCTAATTGATTAATACTGAAGATAAAACACTCAGTAGCAAAAGGTTTGCAACCAGTTGTATATAGAATTTCAACCATTGAAACCTAACCCAGACAATTCCAAAAGCTAATGTGTGTTCTTACCCCAAGCTGCCATCCGGAACATACTTAGTATAAAAATAACGAAAGCAAAAAACAGCAGCAAAAAAAAAAAAAAAAAAAAATTTACTAATGATTGTATACAAAAACTCAGGTATTGAAGCTAAGTCAGACAGGAAAATGACAAAAAAATGTAGTGGGTGTTCTTAGACTAAGCTGTCTTTCTACCAGAATGTTCTTGTTACAGAATTTTGACTAACCATTTATCATTTATTCATAAAAAGTCTGGTATAGATGAAGCTAAGCTAGACAATTTAGAAATGGTTAATGTGTTCTTAGCCATCTAAAGTGACTTTGAGTATATTCTTGGTACCTTTTATTGTTTGTATTTGTTTCCATCATTAGCCAGTAGCCATGCTGGAGCACCACCTTGAAGTGTTTTGTTCTGTGGTTCTTAACTAGGGTCCATATAAGATTTTGCTATTAAAATTTGTGTAATAAATTGGTTATAGGCACAGGAGTGGCTGTGTGATAAGTAGCTTGCTAACCAACCACATGGTTCCGGGTTCAGTCCCACTGCGTGGCATCTTGGGCAAGTGTCTTCTGCTATAGCCCCGGGCCGACCAATGCCTTGTGAGTGGATTTGGTAGCCGGAAACTGAAAGAAGCCTGTCGTATATATATATATATATATATATATATATATATATATATATGTGTGTGTATGTGTTTGTCCCTCTAGCATTGCTTGACAACCGATGCTGGTGTGTTTACGAGGAAGATGGCAACAGCCAGGATCAGATGGTGCTTTTTACGTGCCACTGGCACGGAAGCCAGTCAAGGTGACGCTGGCATCATACATGTTCAGGTGGTGCCTTTTACGCACCACTGGCACGGGTGTCATAACTACAATTTCCATTTGATTTTCATTTTGATCCGGCTAATTTGAAAATGAAATAAGGACAATGTTTGGGCTAGATAGGGTTGGCTTTTGTACGAGAGAATTAAACGAAATAGTCTTCTGGAATATTCTTGAGGTAAAAGCAACAAAGCAAAAATGAGGTTTTGAAAGTAAGTTGGAAATATATACATGCATACACACACACACACATACACACACACACATCTCTCTCTCTCTCCCTCTCTCACTTTCTCCCTCTCTCTCTCTTTCTCTCTATTTATATATATGAGTGTTTGTGTATTAGTATGAATATGTGTTTGTATGTGTGTGTGTGTATAGCTATATATATATATATATACACACACACATACAGACATATCCATACTAATAAACACACATGCACAAACACCCTCATGTACATATTGACATACATATGTATATGTGTGTGTGTGTGTGTATTTGTATATATACATATATATACACGTGTATGTATATATATATATACATATATATATAGAGAGAGAGAGAGAAAGAGACACACACACACATGTATATACATACACGCATGTGTGTGTATTATATATGTATGTATATATATATCTATATACCTAAGCATACATGGTCTAGTACACATTTGTTTATATATACACACACATATACACTACATACACCCTTACATACTCAAATACATACATACCTACCTGGCTGTCTTACCTTCTTCTACTGCGTTTATTTTCATCTGCAGCTTACCCCCCAACCCCCCTCACGTGTACTCCCACCCATCTCCCCACCCCTCCCAACCACTGCAACCACCACCCTCCTCCCCACTCTCACCTCTTCTTCGGATAACTAAAGGTTTTTTCTCCCCTGCCAAATACCTCCCAGCTCAATTTCCAGTCTTATCGACCTATAAACAACCCCACCTCCACCCCTGTCTACATCCTCCCAACACTACTGCCCCACCCTTCCACCCGTTTTCTCCTATTAAAACTATCAGACTACAGCACTTCACCAACACTACCATCACTATAACCATCATCATCATCATCATCATCAGACCACGCCTACCAACTACCACCACTATGACTAATGGGGGGTTGGAAACCAATGAGTAACACCTCTATGTGGTTGCTAACCATGCTAGAAATACAACCAAAATTTCCCTTAAATCACCGCTTTTCTTCTCCATCTGTGTCTTAAAACAAAAGTGGGAACAAAAAAAAAACCATTGGATAAAATTTTCCTTGGTTCCTGGTTCATAGAGAAAAGGTAGGGTGGTCATGAATGGAGTGTCTTTAATCATAGGTCTTCTTGATTAATAGTGACCTAATGATGGACAGTAAAAACAACTTCTTGACCAGGGAGAAATGTATATCCACGTGTGTGTGTGTATATATATATATCTATATATATATATATACTTACATATGCACACACACACACATATACATAAATGTATACACATACATATAAGTATATTCATATACATACATACATACATATGTAGATATATATACATATATATATATATATAATACAAAATGGGACAAGAACGCAGAACATCCGGACACCTAGGTGATGCAAAAAGGGACAACAAAACATCCAGGTAGACGATACAAAGAAAACAAGGACGGGTCATTCAAAGTTTTCTTTCTTCAGTCAAGTACCAGATTATCCTTGCAATTTCAGCTGATTATTCTTGAGATTGCTCCAATCTGGCCAGCCCCAAGGAAAAACTAATCTAAGAGCATTAGATTCCTTGAAAGAAAGCAGTGAATGTAGACAAAAACAAGGACAGAAAAAAATGGACAGTGTTACTCAAATACAAATAAAATAATAATAATAATAATAATTTTAAACTTTTTTTATGGTATTTATTTATTACGGTTTTTGACTAACGATTTTAGTCAAAGAAATCAACACCAGGATTTATTCTTTATAAGCCTAGCACTTATTCTATTGGCCTTTTTTGCCAAACCCTAAGTTATAGGGACATAAACAAACCAATATTGTTTATTGTGTGATGGTGGGGGACTAACATAGACACAAACATGAAATTATTGTATATATATGTGTATATATATATATATATATATATATATATACACTCACACATACAGTAGGCTTCTTTCAGTTTCCATCAACCATATCCATTTACAAGGCTTTGGTCAGCCTGAGGCTATAGGAGAAGACATGTGCCCAAGGTGCCATGTTGTGAGACTCAACCCAGAACCGTGTGGCAGAAGACACTTGAGTAAGGTTTGCACACAGTGGAAATTAACCTGTGACTATATGGCTAGGAAGCATAGTTCTTGACTACACACGCACACATATCTATGCATGTGTAGATATGTGTATATATTCATATATGTGTGTGTCTATACATATATATCTATATATGTATATACATAAGGCGGTGAGCTGGCAGAACCGTTAGCGCGCCGGGCGAAATGCGTAGCTGTATTTCGTCTGCCGTTATGTTCCGAGTTCAAATTCTGCCGAAGTCGACTTTGCCTTTCATCCTTTCGAGGTCGATAAATTAAGTACCAGTTACGCACTGGCGGTAGATGTAATCGACTTAATTCGTTTGTCTGTCTTTGTTTGTCTCCTTCTATGTTTAGCCCCTTGTGGGTAATAAAGAAACATATATACATAGGCGCAGGAGTGGCTGTGTGGTAAGTAGCTTGCTAACCAACCACGTGGTTCCGGGTTCAGTCCCACTGCGTGGCATCTTGGGCAAGTGTCTTCTGCTATAGCCCCGGGCCGACCAATGCCTTGTGAGTGGATTTGGTAGACGGAAACTGAAAGAAGCCTGTCGTATATATGTATATATATATATATATATTTATATATGTATGTATGTATGTGTTTGTCTCCCTAGCATTGCTTGACAGCCGATGCTGGTGTGTTTACGTCCCCGTCACTTAGCGGTTCGGCAAAAGAGACCGATAGAATAAGTACTGGGCTTACAAAGAATAAGTCCCGGGGTCGACTTGCTCGACTAAAGGCGGTGCTCCAGCATGGCCGCAGTCAAATGACTGAAACAATTAGAAGAGTAAAAGAGTATGTATATACATATATGTTTATGTGTATATATCTACACATATGTGCATATTTATGTATGTTTTATATGTATGTGTGTGTAGCATACACAAATATATACACATATGTACATACGTGACATTGGCTATACTTTGTTCCCAAGAATTTCAAATCTATTTTTAATTCTTTTGCTTTCTCATTCATTCTTTTGGTATTTCTGATGCCCAACAAGACCAATCCTTGAATAACACTTGTGACCACACACACACACACAACACACACACACACATATGTACTTAATAGATGGAGGTGGTCGTGATTAGGATTGGCAGGTTTGGCATCTCTTCTCGTCTGTCCTCTTTTATTTCCGCGACATTGTTGTTCAAACATTTAGGCAGGCATCAGTCAAAATGGTTTGACGCCAGAATTTACAATCTGACCTTATGATTCTGCTCATGTTATATGCATAGATACATCTGCATGTGTGTGTGTGTGTATATATATATATATGTGTGCGTGTGTATGTGTATATCAATGTATATATATATATATATATATGTGTGTGTGTATTTGTACGTGTGTATGTGTGTATATCAATGTATATATATGTGTGTGTATGTGTATATCAATGTATATATATATATATATATATATGTGTGTGTGTATATGTACGTGTGTATGTGTGTATATCAATGTATATATGTGTGTGTGTATATGTACGTGTGTATGTGTATATCAATGTATATATATGTGTGTGTATGTGTATATCAATGTATATATGTGTGTGTGTATATGTACGTGTGTATGTGTATATCAATGTATATATATGTGCATGAGAGTGTATATATATGTATGTATATGTACGTATGTATATATACATGTGTATATTATGTATATACATATATATATATATATATACATATGGATGATGTTAAGCTTTGTGTTTCCTACATAATTTACATCGTTTGTGTATAGGTGTGTGTGTATATATTTGTGTATGTATACACACACGTACAAATTTACGTATACAGACATTTATGCATATTTGTGTATAATTTGTGTATATAGATCAGACACACGTCTGATCTGGCAGAGTTTCCACAGCTGGATGCCCTTCCTAACGCCAACCACTCCGAGAATGTACCGGGTGCTTTTTATGTGCCAGCGGCACGAGGGCCAGTTTGGTGGTACTGGCAACGGCCACGCTCAAATTGTGTTTTTTACGTGCCACCTGCACAGGAGCCAGTCCAGCAGCACTGGCAACGACCTCGCTTGAATGTTGTTTTTCACGTGCCACTGGCACATGTGCCAGTAAGGCGATGCTGGTAACGATCACACTCGAATGGCGCTTTTTATTTTTATTGTAGCAGCTACACTTTCAGAGCACCTACCCCTGCTACTGACTTGGTCACCTAGGTAATGGAAGCTATCAACTACTTCTAGTTTTTCTCCCTGAAATGTGGCGGAAGTTGTTCTCTGCACATTTTCAGTGTTTATTGCTCCTCAGCATCTGCCACATACAAAAACTATCTTCCCAGTTAGCCTCCCTTTGATATTGCTGCACCTCTTATGTGTCCATAGCTTATACTGGGTGCATCTTACAGAGTTTCTACCTATGCCTTTTCTATAGATTGAGCAAGGCCATCTACCTGAAGGGATTTGTGGTTTGTCTGCCTTCCTACTTATTAGGACTTTGGTTTTAGCTGGGTTGACTCTAAAGCCCTATTGTGTGTGTGTGTACTGGACTATTGTGGGTTCTCATTATTTGTGAATGACAAATGAAGGTTCTGGAACTTCTTGCTGAATGACCTCCTGCTCTGATGATTTGCTGATGGTGATGAAATGTTTGTGCTATACATCATCTCACGCCCTCCATCAAATTATTGTTGTCTGAACAATGGCACAGTGTGCCATATGTCAGACGTCGAAGTGATCGCAGAACGATGTGAGATGGAGTGATTTGGCTCAAGGACACAATGCACCGCCCAGTCCAGGAATGGAAACCATGATCTTGCGATCTTAAGTGCAACACCCTTAACCACTAGGCCACTGACCTTCACTGGTACCGGTGACCTTTTGTTCTGTATAGGAATGCTGTTTGACCCAGTCATGTTGACATGTCAATAAAAACTTTAATTTTATTTGAAATTATTTCTAATCCCTAACCCCATTGATTGTGGACCTTAATTAATTACATCATAAATACTCTACCCTTCTCTCTCTCCCCCCTCTCTCTCTCTCTCTTATTTTCTTCCCTTTTACTCCTCATTTGCCTTGCTGCTATTGTCCTTCCTCCACGTCCCCACCCCCTCTCTTTTTCCTTCTCATTCTTCTTCATTTTCATCCCCTTTGTCTTTCATTCTTCTCATTCCTTCTCTGTTTTCTTCACATTTTTCTCATCTGTCTTCCTCTTCTTCATTCTCTCATTCATCTTTTTCTTCTCTCTTCTCTTCACATTCTTCTCCGCCTCCTCCTTCTCCTCCTCCTCCTTCGTCTTCGTCTTCATTCTCTCATCTGTTTTCTTCTCTCATCTGTTTTCTTCTCTCTTCTTTTCACATTCTTCTTCTCCTCCTTCATTTTCTCTTCTTCCTCATATTTCACTTCTTCTTACCCTCTTTCCTTCATATTGTTGCTCTTCATCTTCTTGTCTTATTCACATTCTTTCCTTCACGTTCTTCTCATCCCCTTCCTCTTCTCCATCATCTCTTCCTCATCTCCCTCACACATCATTTCTCCCTCCTACTCTCTTTCCTTCATGTTCTTGTTGCTGCTCTTCATCCTCTTATGTCTTCATTTCACATTCTTCTTCTTCTACTTCTCATTCTTCTTCTTCTTCTTCTCACCCTTCACACCACCGCACATTCTTCTCATATTTTTCTTCTTTTCCTCATTCTTCTTCTTCTTCCTCCTCTTCCTCTTCTTTTTCTTTTTCTTCTTCCTCCTCTTCTTCTTCTCATTCTTCTTCTTTCTCCTCTTCTTCTTATTCTTCTTCTCCTCATTCTTCTTCTTCTTCTCACCCTTCACACCACCGCACATTCTTCTCATATTTTTCTTCTTTTCCTCATTCTTCTTCTTCTTCTCTTCCTTCTTCTCCTCCTTCTCCTCACCCTCCACACCACACCATCCTCCCACCACTCCTCCCTTCATACACCAATTATCCCACATTGTCTCTAAAACTTCATAGTGATGTCATTGTTGGTTGTTCTTCTAGCTGGCCTCACTCCCCTCTCTCCCACCCACCACCCCACCCTCGCACCCCACCACCCCATTCCACCACCAAAAACCATTATCAGTCATCCACTACAGTCCAGTTATTTTCCTCTTGTTTTATCCTATTT
>NC_043022.1:18270910-18275910 GCF_006345805.1 Octopus sinensis
AGAATCCCACCACATGAGCAGATGCTATTTTATTGAACTATATTTGCAACTTAAAAGCATAACTACACAAATATCAACATAAAATAAGATGCAGACTAGATACCGAGAAGCAAATCACTGACTTTTCTAATTTATGCATCCCTGTTAAAACATGCACTTTAATTCTGTGATATAAATATACTTAATAGACAATCTGAACTTACTTCATTTTGTAGACAAAAGTGAAAAATTACCAGACCTATCCTCTAACCAATACTTAATTATATATTTTTGTATTTTAAAAAAAAACACAATAGATTTACTTCCCCCTTGTTACATTCATCATCTATCAACGTTCGTACATGAATAATTTCTTATAATTAATTGATACTGTTACATTCAACACTTGACAATTATCGTTTTATGTAGCTTTCTCCTCCACCTCCTCCTCCACCGCCACCCCTTTCAATAAACTTTTAACAGATTTAAAGTTATTTATGTTCTTTTTCCTTTCTCCTTCTATTATCAGCTCTTTTCTAAATAACTACTATGTAACTTGTCTTTAAAACAGCATATTTCACAATAGTCCAGGCCATAGTTTTCATTTCTACACTTATTACATTCTTTAATTTTCTCCTCACCTCCCCACATTTTTACTTTTTCATTTTTTCCCCCCATCTATCAATCACTTCATTCAAAAAGGTTTGGTTTGTCTTTTTTCTTTTTTCATTTTAAAATCTATAGATTTTAATGTTTCCTTTGAGATCAAATTCTGTGCCTTCCCTTCTCAATTGCTCCTTCTTCTCCCTTTCTCCTCCTCTTCACTCTTCTGCCCGTTCTTTATTCCTCATTGTTTTATTTTCCTTTTCCCTTTCTTTCTTTCTCTTGTTATTCATCAGCCATTTGAGTTTCTATACATGCCCCCCATCATTCATATCAATGCCAATTCTATGTAATTCCAAAAACCCAACAAATTATGTTTATTTTCAAATATTGTGACATGACAACTGTGTTTTTCATACACACTCTGACACTTATATAAATTCAAAACAAGGGTCAAGGACATGTACAACAACTAACATAAAGGGCAAAGGATAGTCAGGGTTAAATCCATTTCATCACCCAACTTTCTTCCCAGAAGCATTATGATTTCAGCACTTTGAAAAGTTGGTATCACTCTTTCTCAATAGCTTTTATCATCTCTCTTGTTTCAGACTGCAACCATACTGGGGCACTGTCTTGAAGGGTTTAGTCAAAAAAAGTCGGCCCCAGAGTTTTTTAAAGTTGGGTGCTTTTTCTATTAGTATCTTTTGCTGAACTGTTATGCTTGTTATGGGGGCACATAAAAAGTACCATCTGAACATGGTCAATGCCAGTGCTGCCTGATTGACTCCCATGCTGGTGGCACATAAAAAACACCTGCTACACTCTCAGAGTGGTTGGCATCAGGAAAGGCATCCAGCTGTAGAAACCTTGCCTGATCAGATTGGAGCCTGGTGCAGCCTTCTGGCTTGCCAGACCTCAGTCAAACCATCCAGGGTTTCCACACAGTTTCTATCTACTAAATTCACTCACAAGACATTGGTTGACCTGGGAGTATAGTAGCAGACACATGCCTAAGGTGCTGGGCAGTAGGACAGAACCCAAAACAACATGCTTGCCAAGCGAGCCTCTTAACTGCACAGTCATGCCTAAGCCTATATACAATTATACAAAAGTGTACGTTTGTCTTTTCTCTAAGTCTTATCTATGCAACTTTTTCTACCAACCTGGTAGAGTGTCAACTAAATATCTATTCTTACTTCTTATGTATGTTACATATAAACACTAGCATAATTAAGGAGCGGGGCAGTAGGGGTGGTCTGGCCCAGGGATCACTTTAAAAGGGCAGCACTTTTGGGTCTGCTGTGGGCAATATGTGTTGTTTTGTGGGGTCTGGGGGTGGCAAATGGAAGGGCTGCCCCTGGTGGCACACACACACACTAGCTATGCTAGAGCATATGAATAATTCCTTCTCGGTGACTTACTACATTGGAAGCTGGGTAATGCTACATGGCATTGGGAAGGTTCATATACTTTCTTCATTTTGGCAATGTGGTCTTTACTCTACAACTGCATTGAGTTCTTTTTTTTTGGGTTTTGTTTTGTTTTTAGCTAGTTTTGCCTCGCACACTCTACTTAGACTTATCTCTCCCTTCCCATATGTGTGTGTGTGTGTGTGTATGTATGTGTGTATATATGTCTGTGTGTGTGTACATATATATATATATATATATATATATGTCTGCATGTATATATGTATGCATATATATATTTAGAGATGTACGTATATATGTGTGTATATATATATACACACATATATATGTATGTGTTATATATATATATCCATGTGTGTGTATTTATGTATATATATATTTAAACATATGTATATATGTATAAATATATATCTATATATATGTATATATATATGTATATATACATATGAGTATAAATATATATATACACGTACATATGTATACATACATACACAACCACACACACTCATGTATATGTGTTTGTTTGTGTATGCTTATATCAAAGCATATTGAAAGAATGTCTGAAAAGGAGAAAGAGAGAAAGGAAGAAAGGGAAAAAAAGAAGGCGGACAAGAGCGAGAGATAAGATGAGGCTGCACCCATTTTTGTATCTCTCACCTCCATTCACACACACAGATGATGGATGGTGACTGGCCAGTTCCATGGATGGCGAGGTGATTACAATGGTATATACATGCACACACAAAAAACAACAGACATATATATACATATATATATATACATATATATATATATGTATATATATATATATGTATGTATATATATATATGATGTATTATATATATGTATGTATATATATGTATATATATATATATGTATATATATATATATATATATGTAGTATATATATATATATGTGTATATATATATATATGTATGTATATATATGTATTGTATATATATGTATAATATATGTGTATATATATATATATATAATATATGTATTATATATGTATATATATATATACATATACATACATATATATTGTATATATATATATAGTTGTATATATATATATATATTATATATATATATATATATATATTATATATATATACATGCATACATATATATATACATGGGCATAAATATATACACACACACACACTTTAAAGGAAAGTAGTAATTTTGGTAAACTTATAAGCAAATAAAAATAAGGAAAAATAAATAATAATAATAATAATAATAATAATAAGCAGCCCCATTAATAGTAGCAGACTTGACTTTTATCTCAGGCTTTTGATAAAATTTGGTGGTGGTGGTGGTGGTGGTAGTGGTGGTGGTGATAGTGGTGTGATGTAGTTGTGCTGCGATGACTTAGTTGTGGCAGTGGTGGTGAGGGTGTGTTGTGGTGGTGGTGAAGGTGATGGTTAATGTTGTGGTATGATGGATGGAAGTGATGGTGGTAATGATGATGATCACGTTTTTAGTGGTGGTGGTGGTGGTGGCAGTGGTTTTGTTCAGTGGGGAGTGGAAGTAATAGCTATGGATATGGTGGCACTGTTGCCACTGTTAATGTTGTAGCGGTGGTGGCGCTGCTGGGAGTTGAGTAGTGGTGGTCATAGTGGGAATGGTGGTAGTGGTTGAGGGTTGTGACAGTTCATGAGTCAGGCATGATGATCTTGTGTTGGTTGTGGCTATGGTGGTAGTGCCAGTTGAGGAGATGGAAATAGTAATGTTGTAGTAGTAGTGGTGGTGGTGGTAGTATGGGTAGTATGATGGTGCTACCGCCAATACTGCCCACCTTGTAATAACATTTGTTGTGTTGTGATGGATGTAATTACTAGTGAATTACATCGTTATAAACACACACATACCTCATCATAGCTGTATATATATATATATGCTAACCGCTATCACCAATATATATACACATAGAAATATATATATATATGTACATGTGTGTGTGTGTTTATATACACACATACGTATACATGCGCACGTGCAGGTGTGGCTATATTGTTATGAGGTTCACCTTAACAACCACATGATTTCAGGTTCAGTTTCACTGTGCAGCACCTTAGATATGTTATCTTCACTTGTGCCCCCCCCCCCCACCCAGGCCAACCGAACTCTTACAAGTCCATTTGATACATGGGAAATGTGTGGAAACCTGCTATATATATCTCTGTTCATTGGTGTGTGTTTGCGTCTTAACATTGCATCCTAATCGCAAGCTAACATCATCATACACACAATGTTGTTTCTTTGCAAGCTACCATGAAAACATGTCTGGCTGTTGAGATATTCGTGTTTGATGAACAAAAAAAGAATATTAACCTTGCTTCTTAAATGGTGATTGATGAGGGATGGTGCTAGGGAGAGCATCTGATCTTAGAAAATCTACCCCAATGAATTTCTTCTAGTATAGCCTCAGGCCAACCAAAGCCTTGAGAGTGGATTTGGTAGACGGAAACTGAAAGAAGCCTGTCGTACATATATATATATATATTTGCATGTCTGTGTTTGTACCTCCTCCATCACTTGACAACCAATGTTAGTCTGTTTACGTCTCTGTAACTTAGTGGTTTGGCAAAAGAGACTGATAGAATATGTACTAGGCTTACAAAGAATAAGTCCTGAAGGTGATTTCTTCGACTAAAGGGGTGCTCCAGCATGGCTGCAGTCGAATGACTGAAACAAATAAGAGTATGTTTATTTATATATTATATATATGTATGTATAGAGACATATATAAATTATATATCTGTGTGTATATTGGTGATGGTACTGTGTACCGATAGTATGTTTGGTTACAGAGTCAGTGCGTGCATGTATGTGAAAATAGTTTCCGATTTCAAGGAGAGGAAGTTCCTTTGGAAATACCAGGTTCTTGAAATCTTAACTGAAAGTCAGTCAGTGGCGTCGGCAGTGATAGTAGTAGTAATGGTGGTGATGAGGATACTGGAGATGGTGATGGTAGA
>NC_043022.1:18278410-18280910 GCF_006345805.1 Octopus sinensis
AATAAAATGAAGTAGCATGAAACGATCGTACCACATTACCTCGGATATACTTGTTGCTTATTTTGAATGTATATATATATATATATACCTGTTGACAAAGACTTTGCCTAGCAAATTATTTTATTTGCTAAAAAATAAGTCAGAAACCATGGTCCAGGAAATAGATGGTAAATGTTTTTATTTTTCGTTCCCTTCGAGAATTTATCCCTAATTGGTGGTTTGGACTTTAGCTGTTTCTTCTAGCCTATGATGGAAACCTCTTAATATGTTTAAATGTACACTGCATTATATATATATCACACGTGATCACATGACCGACCAGACCATCAGATGTTGTTACACATCGCTGGTCACAATGCGTTCGCATTGTTTTAGCCTTTGAATGACGCCACCCCGTTGGCTAAGCGAACAGGCCGACAGAAGAAAGAGTGGGAGAAAGAGTGGTGAAGGAGTACAGCAGGGATCACCATCCCCTGCCGGAGCATCGTGGAGCTTTTAGGTGTTTTCGCTCAATAATCACACACAACGCCCGGTCTGGGAATCGAAATCGCGATCCTGCAACCGCGAGTCCGCTGCCCTAACCACTAGGCCATTGCACCTCCACATTATATATATATATATATATATATATATACACACACACACATGTGTACACACAGTTCTACTGTGACTATGTTGGTCACTGTCCTGGCTTTAAGCTCAGTAGCTCTAATATTATTTGATGTTATACAATGAAGCATAGTTGAACCAAAAACTCAATACACACATACATAAGCATTCATATATGTGTATATGCATACATATCTATCTCACTGTACATACATATACACACACTCACATACATACTTATACACATACATACATACATATATGCATATATATATATATATATATATATATACACCTATCAAGCTATACTAACATAGGGAAAAATTGTACACTCAACAGGAAAAAAGGCGTATGTATATATATGTGTATGTGTGTGTGAGTGTTTCTATAAATTCTACATCGTGTATTGAGAACTAGCTTATTCTATCATTTACTAACTGTAACCTTCATGTATGTGTGTATATATATATATATATATATATATATATATATATATATAAATATCTATATATATATGTCTTATATATATATCTATATATAGATATATATCTATATATATATCATATATATATATATATATATATGACTATATATATATATATACTATATATATATATATATATATATACATACACACACGTATACACGTGCATTCATAATATGCATAACACAAATAGAATCATGAACATTAAACCACTCGCACGTACACACACATTATGCACATAACTGCACTCTGATACCTGCACTGCTACTGCATAAAATATTTGTGTGTGTGTCTGTGTGTATGTGCATATTTATATATATATATATGTGTGTATGTATGTATAAGTGTATGCACATTCACACACGAGATATCAACTACTGATTTGCTGTTACATGAACTCCCCTTTCTAAGTCTCAACTAATCTGACACATACATACATACACAGAATTATATTCATATTTTCATACACAGCCTCACACACACACACACACCACACACACACATATAGTGGAGTTACATGTACAACCAGGCTGCACCCTATCCCATCATGCATTGCACAGTCAGTTCATCTTACATTCCTGTCTTCCATTAAGGTATCCAGTTGCCACTGACGATTCAACTTCCTGACTGTTGGTGTATCACGTATCACACACATTCACACACACACGCGCACACAACACAGTCAACAGACGCCCTTCTATGTATGTATGTATGTATGTATATCTGTGTGTATGTGTCTGCATTTGTTTACGCATACACACACTCTCACACATTCATATACAAATGCCCGTATATACATACACATGTATAATTATATATATTTATCATATGTATGATGTATATTGTGTGTTTTGAGTGTGTTTAATTATAAGGCACAAAAAGGGAATGACTCTCCCCAGACACAACAGAATATGCTTCAACACACGAACTCACATAAAGAATCTTGCAAACCAAATCCCAAAACTATATATATATATAGTTTTGGGATGCTTCCTGAAGATTTCATCTGAATGAAACAGTTCTAGTCCTGTAGAAGCTCCTTCTATAAAATATATATATATATATATATGTATGTATGTATGTCTCTCTCTCTCACATATATATATATATATATATATATATCTTTCTCTCTCTTTTCTCTTTTACTTGTTTCAGTCATTTGACTGCAGCCATGCTGGAGCACCGCATTTAGTTGAGCAAATCGACCCCGGGACTTATTATTTGTAAGCCCAGTACTTATTCTATCGGTCTCTTTTGCCGAACCGCTAAGTGACGGGGACATAAACACACCATCATCGGTTGTCAAGCAATGCTAAGGGGACAAACGCAGACACACAAACATATACACACACACATATATATATATATATATATATATACATATATACGACGGGCTTCTTTCAGTTT
>NC_043022.1:18285910-18302192 GCF_006345805.1 Octopus sinensis
TTTCCCATTCATGAATTAGTCATGAAGGAAAGACAAGTCAATGCATTTACAGCATCCACGGAGCCACAGGGAATGTCCAAATGTTGGTCAAGCATAACTGTACATATCTGCCTTTGGGTCTCTCCACTCCCTTAGCCTTTTTCAAACATTCAATATATATGTGTGTATATGTTTGTGTGTCTGTGTTTGTCCCCCCAACATTGCTTGACAACCGATGCTGGTGTGTTTATGTCCCCGTAACTTAGCGGTTCGGCAAAAACTGACCGATAGAATAAGTACTAGGCTTACAAAGAATAAGTCCTGGGGTCAATTTGCTCAACTAAAGGCAGTGCTCCAGCATGGCCGCAGTGAAATGACTGAAACAAGTAGAAGAGTACACAGACTTTTCAGCTGATCCTTCTTTTCCCCACTGACTTACCAAATATTTTCTCATATCTGACCTTAACAGGAATTGAACCCTCACTGCCAGCACTATCATCATCATCATCATGATTACCATTGTTCACATCACCACCACTCCCAACATTGTCATTGTCATCATCATCGTCATCATCCTTCACCACAAGCATCATCCTTCCTCATCATTATCCCTACCTCCATCCTCTTCATCATCATCATCACCAATGTACTGGTGATGTCGGTTGTGATAATGGTGATGATGATGATGATGTAACCATCACCATCATCATGGGGCTTGTCTATGCAATTTTGCTTAACTTGCTAGAAACCACCACCAAGTCCATTGCGACCACAACCAACACCACCACCACTACAATTACTACTATAACTTCTACTACTACCACCACCACTATAACAACTACCACCACTTCAGTCACTACTACCACCACCACCACTGCTGTCACTACTACCACCACCACCACTGAAGTCACTACTACCACTACAACCACCACCACCACTGCTGTCACTACTACCACCATCACCACTGCTGTCACTACTCCACCACCACCACCACTGCCATCACTACTACCACCACCACCACTGCTGTCACTACTACCACCACCACCACCACTGCCATCACTACTACCACCACCACCACTGCCGTCACTACTACCACCACCACTGCTGTCACTACTACCACCACCACTACCGCAATGTCTAGTACCAGTACAGTTAATGGAGCCACTCCAAGTAAGCAGCAGGTCTCTCCTCCGCATCATTTCCTCTCCGAGATGGCAATGATTCCTGTTCACTGACAGAATCAATGCACCGTTCTCCTTTCCATAGTTGCAACTGTTAAACTGCATACGATGATGCACTTAGCACCAGCTGCGCTTGTTGGTGTTTCGGGTTAGCTGGCACGCCATGCGGTCGTTAGCGTTTGTTGTGCAATACCATTAAGGTGTTGTTTCCTGACAACAATGACAATGGTGGTGGTGGTGTTTGATGTGGTTGTGATGATGGTATTGCTGATGATGATGATGATCATGAATCCAGTGGTACTATTTGTGATGATGGTGGTGGTTGTGGTGATGGTTGCTGCTGAAGGTGGTGGTGGTGTTTGATGCAGGTTGTGCTGATGGTATTGCTGATGATGATGATGATCATGAATCCAGTGGTACTATTTGTGATGATGGTGGTGGTTGTGATGAGGTTGCGATGAAGGTGGTTGTGATGTTTGAGCAGGTTGTGATGCTGGTTGTGCTGATGATGATGATGATCATGAACCAGTGGTATTTGTTGATGATGGGTGGTTGTGGTGATGGTGATGCTGAATGATGGGATGGTGTGTGAGTAGGTTGTGTGCTGATGTATTGGTGATGATGATGATGATGATGGATCCAGTGGTACTATTTGTGATGATGGTGGTGGTGTGTGGTGATGGTTGCTGCTGAAGGTGGTGGTGTTTGATGCAGGTTGTGCTAATGGTATTGACGATGATGATGATCATCATGATGAATTTCGTGGTTGTATTTGTGATGATGGTGGTGGTGATGATGATGATGGATCCGGTGGTACTATGTTTGATGGTGGTGGTGGTTGTGGTGATGGTTGCTGCTGAAGGTGGCGGTGGTGTTTGATGCAGGTTGTGCTGATGGTATTGATCATGATGAATTTCGTGGTTGGATTTGTGATGATGGTGGTGGTGATGATCATGATCATGATGATGGATCCAGTAGCTCTATTTGTGATGGTTGCTGCTGAGGTGGTGTGGTGGTGGTGTGTTTGATGCAGGCTATGCTGATGGTATTGATGATGATGGTGATGATGGTGGTGGTGATCATGATGAATCTCGTGGTTGCATTTGTGATGATGGTGGTGGTGGTGGTGCTGATGATGACAGATCCAGTGGTATTATTTGCGATGACGACGACGACAAATGTGGTGGTGATGATGATGACGATGGGATCAGGTGATAGCATTTGCGATGATGAATCTGTTGAATTTGAGATGATGATGAAAAGGATCACGATGATGTAATGATGGTGATAAGGTTGATGACAGCAGGGGGGGGGGGTAGTTTTGGAAGTGGCAGTAGTTGTGATGGTGATGACAATAATAATAACCGTGGTGTTATATTAATGTTGGCAATGATGATGGTGGTGATGATGATGATGATGGTTATGATGATGATGATCATAATGGCACTTATGAATGTGTTTATTGACAATGGTTATGATGATAGTTATGATGATGGTGATCATTACAATGGCACTTACCATCCTCGTAACATTAAAGATAAGCATTCTCCATCACTTCTATAACAACCACTACATTTTAATACCTGCCTCTCCACCACCCCCTCTCTCTCTCAATCTCTTTCCCCTTAAGGGTACAGAACCCTTATTGCTGTCATCAGCCCACTTGTCTTTGCATCGTCAAGTATCTAATGTCCATTTACATATCACGGCTATCTCGTTAATCACTCATTACATCGTTAGCTTCAGCATTCGTACCTGTGGATCTCAATATTCTTAATATCCAGGCCAGATCCAAACATGGATTTTTTTTTTTTTTTTAGGGGTCCACATCAAAAAGAGCAAAACGAGTCAGTTGACCCTTTGGCATTTGAACTGACCAAACTCGAGCCCAAATATTCTACGACTGGTTCTGGTCTCTCTCGCACCTACTCTACAATGTCATTCTGAAACTAAACAATGACATTATTGAAATCTCAAAGCTTTGGGATAATGTATGATTGAACCACATGGTTCCAGGTTCAGTCCCATCTACTATTGCCTCGGGCTGACCAAAGCCTTGTGAGTGGGTTTGGTAGACAGAAACTGAAAGAAGCCCATCGTATATATATATATATATATTATATTATATGTATATATATATGTGCGTGTGTTTTTGTATCTGTGTTTGTCCGCCCAACATTGCTTGACAACTGATGTTAGCATGTTTACGTCCCCGTAACTTAGCGGTTCAGCAAAAGAGATCGATAGAATAAGTACTAGGCTTAAAAAGAATAAATCCTGGGGCCAATTTGCTCGACTAAAGGCGGTGCTCCAGCATGGCCACAGTCACATGACTGAAACAAGTAAACAAGTAAAAGAGTATATATATATATATATATATATATATATATATATATTTGTATATGTATGTTGTATATATTTATACACACACATATGCATCCTATCGAAGGCCTTGAATACTATCTCCAGTTCATATTCCAAATATTGTTATATTCTTTTTCCGTCATCTTTTCATTAAAAGATAGATTTTCTTGCGTGTGTATATATGTATGTTTATTCTTAGTACCTGTTTGGAAATTCATTTTGTTAAAATGAGAACATGGAACTTGTATGCATACACACATCCAAACATACATGCATGTATCAATGCAGGCATGTATATATGATACACAAACACATACACACACACAGCATCATTCCTACATTGTAGACACATACACATACATGTATATAAATACACATACATATATCCCAATATAATAGTCACACGGACACACTATACCATGTATATGAAACCAGCATCACACAAATATATAACCATGCATATACATGTAACTAAACACACACACTTGTATAACTGCATATACACGTACACACATAGTACCTATATACACAAAAACACACACACACACACACACAGAAACACCAACATGCACAACACACAGATCTGTCATTCATATATTCATATAATATGCGCACACACATACACACACACACACATTTTTAGACACATCTGTATGTCTATACACACTGAAATCTGTATAAAAACGTGTACACACGCATTTACATACATAAATATGCACATGCACACACACACAGCACACACACACACACAACACACACACACCACACATTCTAGGCACATCTGTATGTCTATACACCTGACTCTGTATAAAAACGTGTACACACGCATTTACATACATGAAATATGCACATGCACACACACACACACACACACACATACACACACACACACACATTTCTAGGCACATCTGTATGTCTATACACACTGAAATCTGTATAAAAACGTGTACACACGCATTTACATACATGAAATATGCACATGCACACACACACACACACACATTTCTAGGCACATCTGTATGTCTATACACACTGAAATCTGTATAAAAACGTGTACACACGCATTTACATACATGAAATATGCACATCCACCCACACACACACACACTTTCTAGCACATCTGTATGTCTATACACACTGAAATCTGTATAAAAACGTTACACACGCATTTACATACATGAAATATGCACATGCACACACACACACACACACATTTCTAGGCACATCTGTATGTCTATACACACTGAAATCTGTATAAAAACGTGTACACACGCATTTACATACATGAAATATGCACATGCACACACACACACACACACACACACACACAACACTGAGTCCCAAAATACAATAGACACACATACACACGTGTGTAAATATGTATACGCATACATATGCAGACATATAATGCACAAACCCTCACACACACACACACATATATATATATAGAACCATAAATACACATATACACACTCACATATATCTAAACACACGTAGAAACATGTTTAAATACAGATACACACATATGTATACACGTCTCATACATGGATTACTGCACATACATGTCATACAGATGAATAATCACACACATACATCATACACACACATGCTTAACCACACACATGCTTAACCACACACATACATCATACACACGCTTAACCACACATACACATACATCATACACACACATGCTTAACCACACACACATCATACACACACTTAACCACATACACGCATGCATGCTTAACCACGCATACACGCACATACACATCATACACACGCATGCTTAACCACGCATACACATGCTTAACCATATATATATACACACATACACACACATCATACACGCTTATCGACATACAAACATATCATACGCACGCTTAACCACACACACATACACATCATACATGTTTAACTCCACATACACACACATACGCACACATGCATAACCACACATACACACTCTTAACCATGCATACACACACATACGCACACATACATACGCTTAACTACATCATACATACACATACACTGCAAACGCCAACAATGCGCAGAACACATCATTTACATGCACGTGCACACACACACACATAAACACACCACAAACACGTTTAGATACAAATACACATACATGTACACACACACACACACACGCACGCACGCACACACACACACACTCTCTCACACATCATACCACTCGTATATAGAACCAGCAACATGCAACTACACACACACACACACACACACACACATGCACACAGACAACATCAACAGACAGGAGAGTCAGAGAGACACACAGACATATATATTCCGCCGCCACCACCACCACCACCCCCAACGCCGCCACCACCCACCTCATCCCCCAGCCCCTCCACCCCCACCCACCCACCACTCTCTGTATCCAGTCATCTCACATGTTGTTAACTTCACAAACAAAACCTCTATTACATAACCATCTGCTTCGAGAAGGACTATTTTCTTCATAATATATGGATTATTATTCATATTATTGCATTTACACCACCACCACCACAACCACTACCACCACCACCACCTTCAATACCTGCAGCAGAAACGGCGGCGCCACCACTTGCTCCTTCGTATGCCATTAATTGATGTTGTTGTAGTTGTTGTTGTCGTTGTTGTTGTTTGGTTTAGCTGCCGCAGTTAAATGGAATCTCGTCTTTTTGATCCGTCTCAAAATGCTTTGCCGTGTTTTCCATTTCAAACCTTCCGTGGTGGTGGTGGTGGTGGTGGTGATGATGAGGGGGGTTGCTTGTAGTAGTTGGGAGGAGAGTGGTCGTGGTGATGATGGGGGGGGGGGTTTGTAGTAGTTGGGAGGAGAGAGTGGTGTGGTGGTAAGTGGGTGAAGTGGTTAGATGATGGTGGCGGGTGAGCGGATCGAAGGAATCGAAGAACAAGTGTGGGGTGGAGGAGATATGGTGAGTGTTGTGTGTGGGGGGCAGGGAGTTGGGTAGTAGTGGTGGTGGTGGTAGTGGAGGATTGGTGTTAATTCTTCCTATACATCGATGAAGGCATCTGCCTAGCAGTAAGTCTGCATGTATGCAAAAATACACACATATATATATATATATATATACACATTAATATTCATACATATATACATACATCTATATTTATGTGCATATATATATGCATTTATAAACATACACACATATATATGCCTATGTATGTGTGTATTATATATATATATATATACACACACATATATACATATATTTGAAGATTTTCTTAAATTATGAATTATTAATCATATAGAAATCTTTGAAAAAACAGAATAACATGAACCTTTTGGAGGGAATTTTTGTATTGTGTCAAGAGCTTTCTCTGTTTACAGGTCTTCAAACACACGTGTTATGGTGAATCTGTATGGAGGAAGTTGCTTTTAGTAGTGGTGTTGAACATTTCCGACTTGGTTTACGATTTAGAAATCTTTTAGATTGTTTTTTTTTGCCTTTTACAGTTAATCATTTTCTTGTTTTATTTTGTAAAAAGAAAATATTGTGATTTTTTCCATTTGCACAAACTTCTAAATATTCATTACATGGAACATCTCCAAGAGTTGAAACACACAGTCGCGATGTAAAAATTTTTAACCACCCAGCCATATCTAACCGTCTCCTTTTCACCCTCTCTCACATATATCATCATCATCATTTAATGTTGCTACTGCTGCTGATGATATGTATGTATGTGTATATATATACATATATATATATACACACGGGTTACGGCAGAAGTAATGCCCTTTTCGCATTTAATGAGATTTATAGTATATAAATGTTTGTTACTCTCTTAATTGTTTCAGTCATTTGACTGTGGCCATGCTGGAGCACTGCCCTTAGTCAAGCTAATCGACCCCAGGACTTATTCTATCGGTCTCTTTTGCCGAACTGCTATGTTACGGGCACATAAACACACCACCATTGGTTGTCAATCGATGTTGGGGAGACAAACACATACATATATACGACAGGCTTCTTTTCAGTTTCCGTCTACCAAATCGACTCACAAGGCTTCGGTCAGCCCGAGGCTATAGTAGAAGACACTTGCCCAAGGTGCCATGCAGTGGGACTGAACCCAAAACCATGTGGTTGGTAAGCAAGCTACTTACCACACAGCCACTCCCCCCTCTCTCTTTCTGTTTTTTTCTGGCATGGAGGTGCTGTGTTTAGCAATCGGTTGGTTGGTTATCAGCTGTTATGTCCTCCCCCTCCTCTTCACCATCATCATTTAACATCTATTTTCCATACTGGTACAGGTTTGATGGTTTGACAAGTGCTGACAAGTCATTGGACTGCAACAGGCTCTAGTCATTTGTTTTGACACGGTTTCTATGGTTGGATGCCCCTCCTAACACCAAACACTTTACAGAGTGTACTGAGTGTTTTGTACATGGCATCAGCAAAAGCACTTTTTAATCTAGTGCCATATATATATATATACACACACACTCAATTAATAATATATCAGGGTAATAAAGATTTTAGAAATGTTTACTACCAGTGGCCTAGCATGTAGAAAAATTAGTCAATAGACTATATATTATTCATATAAATACAGTGTACATTTAAACACATTAGATAGATAGATAGATAGAGAGAGAGAGAGAAATCAGAGTTGGGGATTCCTAAGTTTTGGCCAAAATTTCTCACCTATATTGAAGTTTGAGAAGGTTACGGCTTAAGTCTCTAAGAAACTATAAACAACCAAAACTATCTAGCTCTTAAGACAAAACCAAAAATTCAACATTTGAAGAATTCTTGTTTCTCAGATGAAGCCATTCAAGTTTGTAGTCTCTTGTATTTTATTCCAGACATTAAAAGTGGTTCCTTTCATATATACTGAGTCTGGCAAAAGAAAAGAAATATACACTGTTGAGAGAAAGATAAACATGTAAAAATTTTGGATACTAAATTTATTCAAATGTCACAGGATTAATGCAAATAACCTTTGACCTTTTTTTTTTGCTTCTTTTTTGATCAACATAGTTGGCTTCTTTAGTGCTCTTGCTGTATACAACACACACACACACACACACACACACAGTGCATGATAGTTTTATTATGTGTGACAATTTTATTGTTCAGATTTTGGGTCTTATTGCTAATCAGAGTAAACTCGCACCATTGCAGAATCACACGAGGGATATAACGTAATATAAATAGCACATCAGTAAGGGTTTACTTTTATTTAATGTTACATATGTTTCGGTATTTGGTAACAGCATGATGTCACACAATAAGTGCAATCCTCAACTGCATCTCATAAATGCAACATGCATCATCAAATTGAATGCTTTGCCAGACAGATACATGAGAAATACAAGTCCTTGTTCTTTTCTACACACACACACACAACATATAAATGTGTACATGTGGGGAAATGTATATATTATATAAGTACACATATATATATATATATATATGTGTGTGTGTGTATACATGGACTGGTGTATAAATGTATATAAGTAGTGGGTGGATATATATATATTATATATATAGAAGACAGACATACATAAGGAATTCTGAAACTAATTTTTCATTTTTGATAATTGCTTTTCCAGTTCTCTCTGACTTTTTATTGCTACTGTTGTTGTTGATGATGCTATAGTTGTTCCCCTCTCCTTCCATGACAACCACTGCCACACACTTCACCCGCACCACCACACCATCCATACAAGCCCCCATCTAAGCTATTGATTTTTGCGTCTATTGATTGGTTTTATACTGTATATATTTTCTGTGTGTGTATGTGTCTAATGTTGGTGCCCTGGTGTGTATGTGTGTGTGTGTGTGTGTGTGCATGAGAGATGATGTTTTTTTTTGTATATACATATCTGTGTGTATATATTGGCATTAGTGCTGATTAGTGTTGGTACCCTTGTATGTGTGTATATACTGTCTGTGTGTGTGTATGTATATATATATCATCATCATCATCATCATGTATATATGTGTGTGTGTGTGTGTATGCATGCATGATTGTATGTATATATACATGTGTGTATGTATGTATGTACGTGTTTGTATATATGTGTGTTTGTGTTGTGTGTATATCTATGCACATATATTTCTCTGTGTGTCCATGCTTGTGAATGTGTGTGTCAGAGTTGGTGCCATTGTGTGTGTATATATGTGTGTGTGTGTGTGCCTGTATCGATCTATAAGACACATTGGTATGTGTGTGTATATATATGTGAACATATATATATATATATATATATATACATATATATATAGCCCTGTGTGTAGGTGTGTGCATGTATGTGTATTTGTATGTCTGTCTGTGTGTCTGTGTATTGATTGGATTGCTAAATGTCTATAGTTCCTGTTCCTCACATTAGTGCTCCCACCACCCCTCCTTCACTTCTTGCTATTCATATCTTTGTTTTTTTGGTTTTTTTTTACTTATTTTGGTAATTATTGTTTTTATATTTCTGAGAGTATGGTACATTTTAGTTCCCCCCCTACTCCTCCCCTCCCCCTTTTCCCTTTCATTATTATTATTATTATTATTATTATTATTATTATTATTATTATTATTATTATTATTATCATTATTATTATTATTATTTGTATGTTTCTGATTGATAAAGATGCTGTTTGTATCAAACCAACAAACCTGACTAACGAACTTATATATCTCGGCTGAACAACCAGCCGACAGACAGATGATGGACACTGACCAATTACTGACCGACCGACCGACCGATCGACTGACCACAGTCAACAAGGGTGGCCTCTACAAGGTAGCTTGTCCCGATGTAAGCCACAAGCAAATACCTCTCCCTCGAATCACATAAGTTAAGCACCTCGGTTAAATGATGCCACTGCTGCAGCTGCTGCTGCTGTGGCTGCTGCTGCTACTATTACTACTACTACTACTACTACTACTACTACTGCTGCTGTCTGCTAGGAATAGCAACAAAGTCTCCTCCTCTCAAGTCATAAGCTCCGGTGTCATAATTGGAAAGAAAGAATAAATGTAGCAGGAGTGGCTGTGTGGTAAGTAGTTTGCTTACCAACCACATGGTTCCGGGTTCAGTCCCACTGCTTGGCATCTTGGGCAAGTGTCTTCTGCTATAGCCCCGGGCCGACCAATGCCTTGTGAGTGGATTTGGTAGACGGAAACTGAAAGAAGCCTGTCGTTTATATGTATGTATATATATATATAAGTGTGTGTGTGTATATGTTTGTGTGTCTGTGTTTGTCCCCCTAGCATTGCTTGACAACTGATGCTGGTGTGTTTACGTCCCTGTCACTTAGCGGTTCGGCAAAAGAGACCGATAGAATAAGTACTGGGCTTATAAAGAATAAGTCCCAGGGTCGATTTGCTCGACTAAAGGCGGTGCTCCAGCATGGCCACAGTCAAATGACTGAAACAAGTAAAAGAGTAAGAGTAGCAAAAGGATGCCTTGAATCAATAATGCAATCTTAGATTCACTGATATTTGGATGTCGGACAGGATGGTCGTGGTTGGAGAGTCAATTGTTAATCATAGATTCATACGTCTACAAGATCAGGACTGATCAGCCCATGTTGGATCTACCACCACCACCACCACCACCACCACCACCATTACTACTATTACTGCTGGTACTACTACTACTACTGCCACTACTACTACTGCCTGATGAGCTAAAAATAACAGCTAAATTTTCCTCAAATCAATACATCCTGATACAATCAAAGTGGTGAACTGATGGAACTGTTGGACTGGTTGACAAACTGCTTTTCAAATATTCGTTGTGGCTGTTTATGTATTGAGTTCAAATCTCAGCAAAGACACACACACATACACAAACACTCACAACTATCAGGTCATCCCATATGTTCTGTCCGAATTTTGAATAAAGAAAACAAGTGATCAGATGTTATATTTAATTGAAATTTAATCATCAATGTACTTTCCCTGATTATCTATGACTCCCTTCCATCTATTTACAAGCTTTTTAATCCCGTCAATGTAAAACTCTTATGGTTTCAAAGCGAAGAACTCTGAAATGTCAGTTTCGACCTCCTCCTGGTTGCGAAAGTTATGTTCCCCAAATGATTCTGTAAACTACAAAACAAATGGTAGTTTGAAGGAGCAAGGTCGGGAGAAAAAGGTGGGTGAGGAATTTTTTCCTAACCAAGCTCTTCGATCTTCTGTGATGTGATCTTTGCAGTGTGGGGGTCACGCATTGTCCTGATGAAACCTCACTCCTTTTTGATTCACTAAAGCGGGTCTTTTTTTCTTGAAAGCTTGGTTCAAATGCTCTAATTGCCGACAGTAGACTTGAGCATTGATTGTCGCATTAGGTGGTAACAATTCAAAGTGAATTACTCCTTTGCAATCCCATTTTGCAAAAATTGCCTAGCATTATTTGCATTGCCTCTTCATTTTTGAGTTCAAATTCTTCCAGAGTCAACTTTGCTTTGCATATATCCCTACTTTACACGTTGGTGGATAGCAGCCGTCCGTAACACAGAGTACTTCTCAGATCTGTCTGCTTCTGCAAATAGTCCAATGCTTCAATGTTTGGCTCTATGTATCTTGATATGCACGATAAATCTCTTTTAGCCTAATAATGATATTTAAAGTACAAGATATTTATAATACATCAATACAGTGAACTCCATAATACTTTATGGCCTTGTTCATCAAGTTCTTTGTAAATCCTTTACAGATGAAATAGTTCTTGTTATCTCATGAAATTATATTTCAGAATTAATTTTTATCATACTCGTTGCATTAAGTTCACCTTAAATTGTTTCACTGCCAAGTTTTTTGTAAACGTAGTTTCTTTCTTTGAGACCGTTTACAATTCAAACTGATTGCGACAGACTAAAGCATTCTACTTAGTTCTTCTATTGCTTCCTGTATATCCTTATCTTCCTGCCTTTTACTTGCTTCAGTCATTAGGCTGTGGCCATGCTGTAGCACTGTCTTGAAGAATTTTTTAGTTGCATGAATCGACCCCAGTACATTTTTCTTGTTTTTTTTTTTAAAGGCTGATCTATTGTTTTTGCCAATCTGCTAAGTTAAGTGGACATAAACACACTAACATCAGGTGTCAAGTGGTGGCAGGGGACAAACAAACACACACACACACAAAGGGCTTCTTTTGGTTTCCATCTACCAAATCCACTCACAAGGCTCTGGTCAGCTTGAGCCTATAGTAGAAGACACTTGCCCGAGTTGCCATGCTGTGAGACTGAACCCATAACCGTCTAGTTGGGAAGCAGAAGTTCACCTCAAATTGTTTCACAGCCAAGTTTTTTTTAAATGAATTTCTTTCTGTGAAACCATTTTTCAATTCAAACCGACTGTGACCAAGTAGGATTTTTCACTTTGTTTCCTTACTTCCTGTATATCGTGTGGACCATTTTTCATCTGACTTTGTTCCTGTGTTGACTCTTCCATCAGCCCATAAGCATTCAGATAATTCTGTTAAATGTTAAAGTTCATAAAAAGCACCATCCGTTCGTGGCCGTTTGCCAGCTCTGTCTGGCACCTGTGCGGGTGGCACGTAAAAAGCACCCACTACACTCACGGAGTGGTTGGCGTTAGGAAGGGCATCCAGCCGTAGAAACACTGCCAGATTTGACTGGGCCTGATGAAGCCTTCTGGCTTCACAGACCCCAGTAGAACCGTCCAACCCATGCTAGCATGGAAAACGGACGCTAAACGATGATGATGTTGTTTTGAATTAATCTTGCATTACCTTGTAGCTTCAAGATTTCGATGACATGATAGTTTATTTTAGAATGATCCTGTAGGGCAGATATAAAGGAACAAATTTGGCCACTTTGAACATAAAGTGGAATATTTTGGCCGGATATGGCCAGATTAAACGCTAAATTGCAAAAGGTTACAGTATATTTTTAAACCTTGTTTGTTTCAACAGGAAATATGTGTTGGGGCTGGCGCGTTAATACCTGCCTTTACGTGTTTAATATGTATAACGTAGCTTCTATTTAAGTAATCTAATTAAAGTATGACATATTTATTACGTCAGTTGCCGTGTATTAGATTATAATTTCTATCTACACCATTCAGATTTTATTTTTATATATATAAATACTTTACTAACCTAAAATATTTTGTCTTATCTTCTGAAATTTTACTTCATTAAGTTAGCAGTTTATTACACACACACACTCACACACACATATATGCACACACATACTCAAAGTAAACAGGTGAGTTTGTTTACATAATGTGTAAATCCCTTGCAGTGCATCCATGCCGTTATGGAAAAGTAGACATAGAGAAAATGATGTTGATTATGATAAATCTATGCACAGCCTTCTTAAGATGGTTGCTTCCTAACCACATGGTTCTGGGTTCAGTCCCACTGCATGGCACCTTGGGCAAGTGTTTTCTACTTTAGCTTTGAGCCGACCAAAGCCTTATGAATATATTTGGTAGATGGAAACCGTAAGAGGCCTGTCAGGTGTATATATATGTGTGTGTGTATTTTTGTGTCTGTGTTTGTCCTCCCATCATCACTTGACAACCGATGTCGGTGTGTTTACATTCCTGTAACTTAAGAGTTCAGCAAAAAGACTAATAGAATTGAAAAGTAGACTTGGGGTTGATTTGTTTGACTAAAACTCTTTAGGTAGTGCTCCAGCTTAGCCGCAGTCAAATGACTGAAACAAGTAAAAGAATAATATATATATATATATATATATATATATATAAATAGGGAGAGTTTATGAAAAAGACAAAGACAGGTGGTGTACAAAACAAACAGAGGTATTAGTATAACGCTCAGGAATAGAAAAAGCCTTTTACGTTTCGAGCCTATGCTCTTCTACAGAAAGGGACACAGAAAAAACAAGGCGAGAGAAAAATGTGTGTAGTGGCTAACGATCTATCATGGCGTAGTTCTCAGGGAGATTCAGTGTTACACAGAGTGTGACAAGGTTGGCTCTTTGAAATGCAAGTAAAACTCATTTTTGCCAGCTGAGTAGACTGGAGCAACGTGAAATATATATTTATATACTCTTACTCTTTTACTTGTTTCAGTCATTTGACTGTGGTCATGCTGGAGCACCGCCTTTAATCGAGCAAATCGACCCCGGGACTTATTCTTTGTAAGCCCAGTACTTATTCTATTGGTCTCTCTTGCCGAACTGCTATGTTACGGAGACATAAACACTCCAGCATCGGTTGTCAAGCAATGCTAGGGGAACAAACACAAACGCACTCACAAACACACACACACACACACACACATATATATATACATACATATATACGACGGGCTTCTTTCAGTTTCCGTCTACCAAATCCACTCACAAGGCTTTGGTTGGCCCGAGGCTATAGAGGAAGACACTTGCCCAAGATGCCACGCAGTGGGACTGAACCCGGAGCCATGTGGTTGGTTAGCAAGCTACTTACCACACAGCCACTCCTGCACCATGTTTGTGCGTGTGTGTTTTACTTCATATGTATATATGTATGTCTGAATGTATAACTGTGTGTGTGTATATATCTGACACGTGTCTCTATATGTATGTTTGTGTGCTTGTGTGTGTCAGCTGCGAAATGATTCTGTGTGTATGTGTGTGTGTGTTTAATTTCATGTGTGTATGTGTGTGTGTGTTTAATTTCATGTGTGTTTTATGTATGTCTGAATGTGTAACTCTGTGTGTGTATGTGTGTGTGTGTGTATATAACTAACACATGTTCTCTGTTTCTCTCTCTGTATATGTATGTGTTGTGTGTGTGTGTGTGTGTGTGCGCGCATCAGCTGCAAAATGATTCTTTGTGTGTGTGTGTGTGTATATAATTAAATATATATGTGAATGCAACTGTGTGTGTACATGTGTAAGTCTGTGTGCACACGTGTGTATATGTTTGTGTGTATGTTTATGCATGCGTGTGTGTGTGTGTGTGTGTGTGTGTTTAACTCCATAATTTTTGGATTAGGTCTTCCAGTCCATTTAACCCGAGTCAATGCATTAGTTAGGTCTGGCAGATTAGGCCTGAAGGCAGAGGAGGACTGGTATGGCGGCATGTGATGGCGGCAGCGGCGGTGGTGGTAGGAGGGGGTGATGGTGGTGGGTTGTGGTTGTTGTTTGTGGCATGTTGTGTAGTTGCTAGTAGAGATGGTAGTGAGGGTGTTGGCGGCGCGGTTAGTAATAGTAGGGGTTGCGTTGCGAGTGAAGGTGATTGTGTTATTGTTGATGGAGGCGGAGATGGTGGTGGATGGAGTGCGGTAATTTTGACATGTGGTGGCGGCGGTGGTGGCGCCAGTGGTAATAGTGGTTCGCGATTGTAATGGTGGTAGTGGTTGGCGGTAGTGGAAGTGGTATGTGGCCACTCTTCCCCCCCGCCGTAGATGTATGGTTATGTTGTAGCGGTGGTAGTTGTTGGTGGTGATGGCGGTGCCGGTGGTAGTTGATGACACCTGGTCATGTGTATTTTATGTTTTATGGTGGAGCGGGGCAACAGTGGGGTGGGGAGCTGGCAGGATCATTAGCATGCCAGGTAAAAATGCTTAGCAGCATTTCATCTGACTTTACGTTCTGAGTTCAAACCCTGCCTAGGTCGATTTTGCCTCTCTTTCTTTTTGGGGGTCAATAAAACAAGTACCAGTTGAATACTGGGGATCAATATAATCAACTTACACACTCATATGTATGTTTGTGTGTCTGTGTTTGACCACCAATGCTGGAGTGTTTACGTCCCCGTAACTTAGCGGTTCAGCGAAAGAGACCGAACGAATAAGTCCTTGTGTC
>NC_043022.1:18302292-18324792 GCF_006345805.1 Octopus sinensis
AGCCATTTCGCCCGGCGTGCTAACGCTTCTGCCAGCTCGCAGCCTTCTCCAATTTATACCATCCTTTCATCACTCATCTCATTAATGTTTTTTTTGTCCAGCCCGCAAGCTACTCCCTCTGTATACGGCCTTCATGACCAGTGAAATGAAATGAAGTAGCTTGTTTACCAACCATATGGTTCCGGGTTCAGTCCCAATGCGTGGCACCTTGGGCATCTACTATAGCCTTGGGCCAACCAACTCCTTGTGAGTGGATTTAGTAGACGGAAACTGAAAGAAAACCATTGTGTATATATATATATATATGTGTGTGTGTGTGTGTGTTTGTCCTCGCACCATCACTTGACAACTGATGTCAGTATGTTCATGTCCCCGTAATTTAGCGGTTCAGCAAAAGAGATCGATAGAATAAGTACTAGGCTTACAAAGAATAAGTCCTGGGGTCGATTTGCTCGACTAAAAGGCGGTGCTCGAGCATGGCCACAGTCAAATGACTGACACCAGTAAAAGAATGAAAGAAAATACACACACACACATGCACACACATGAATACACTCAATGGGCTTCTTTCTGTTTCCGTCTATGAAATCCACTCAGAAAGCTTTGGTTGTCCAAGGGTTGTAGTTGAGGAGATTTGTGTGAGACGCTCACACAAAGGGGTTGAAATATATATATATATATATCACAGGCACTAAATGATAATGAATTACACACACACACACACACACACACCATCATTATTCTCTGTATTCTGTGTTACAATGGATTGAATTGTTTGACATGTTTGAGGCTTACTGTTTTGGCATGATATCTGTGACCTGATGTCCTCCCTGCTGCCATGTGACACTGACATTACTAAGGTCACTCTGAAGTACAGAGTGGGACTGCAGTAGAGAGCTTTAGGCTGAGGGGTTGAAGGGTTTAACCCTTTAGTGTTCAGATTATTCTGTCGAATGTGAAGCTTATTTATTCACATTGATATGAATTAGTCATGCATTATCTTGTAGTTTATAGCTATCAGTGATGTGATTTTTTAGTTTTAGAATGACATGGTAGGGCTCAGGTGAGAGGCGAGATCTGGTCAGTTTCAATATAATACAGGTTAAATATTTTGGCCGGATATGGCCAGTTTGAATGCTGAAGGGTTAAAGTATGAGAGATGGGGAGTCAGGTTTCTTCCTTGCAAGAAGTTACATAGTTGCTCATTGTTAAAGAGAAGGTGGAACTAACCGAAGTGGAACTGGAAAGAGATAAAACACATCTTTCTTCAAATATCTTGATGGTGTCTTAAGTAGAAATGCGAATCTTGATGATGAAATTACAAATAGTCCTCAGAATTCTTCACTTGAATATCCATTTTCAAAACAGGCTGTTTGTGTATATTATTGTCTGACTCTGAAACATCGACATTATACTTCAAACATGTTAAAGTTGGAGTGTTATCAAGAAAAGCATGTAGTATGCTATCTGTACTACATACCACATACACTGCAGCTTCATATGTAGACCAAAATGCACTGCTCTGCCTCTAATATGCACCTATCCCAGAAACAGATGTAAAGTTTTACCTGCACTCCCCTTACCAACACTTGAGAGTTTTTCATGAGTGATCACATGGATTTTACTTACCTGTCTTGGTTAAAGGAGCTTTAGGGACTACTTCTCAAATTCTCTTCTACCTCTTCCTGCAATACACTTATCTACCCTTGGAAATTTTACCCTCCAGCTCTTCCTGGTCTCCTACTATATATACAATATATTTTTATATATCTTTGTTCTATCTTCCATTTTTATAACGTTATAACTGCCTGTTAGTGTTTTATTCTATTTATATATAATAGTGACCTCGTGTGTACCGTTGGCGATTTTTTTTTCCTCTGTCTTCCCTTCTCTGAATCTTTCCTTCTCCTGTGTTTTCGACGAAGAGCTCCGCTCGAAACGTTAAACCCTCCTTCTTTCCTTCTTTCCTGAGCGTCCAATAATACTATATTTGTTCCACGTCCTCGCATTGTGTTTTTTTGTGCTTTCATGTTTGGATTAACTATATATATTTATATATATCATCATCATCATCATTTAGCGTCCGCTTTCCATGCTAGCATGGGTTATATATATATATATATAGATTCAGATGAATATGGTACTTAAGTTGAGGCACCAGAATTTATTTAGTACGGTATTATTCATACAATTTCAAAATAAGGTGATTAAAATCAAAATAAGCAACAAGGATATCCAGAGGTAATGCAGTACGATCGTTTCATTTTAAATTGATGTAATGAAATGATTGCATTGTTCAATTAAATGGAGTTGCATGAAACAATCATACTGCATTACCTCTGGATATCCTTGTTGCTTATTTTGATTATATATATATATATGCAAGAAGGTTTGAAAATGCAATTTTAAAAGATGTTTATTCACTTGACCGGTTTCACTTTTTTAGAAAAAGATTGTCAAAAGGAAAATGTAAAGCTTTGTATGAGCTTTGTTGTGTTTAGTACAGGTTATCACAAAAGTATTGAAAAACAGGAATACATTCTTTGCTAATTATAAGAGAATGGGTTCTCATTCCTAAGATATTTTTTGATATTATTATTATTATTGTAATAATAATAATAATATCGAAAAATACCTTAGGAATGAGAACCCAGCTTTGAAATTTCCCCAAGACACCCGAAGAAGGCTTGGAGGGTATATCAGCCAAAACATTGTGTTAAAAACAAACAAAATGAGGACAAATAACCTTCGAATGTAAATAAGATAGATGCATGTATTTACCGTTTTCAAGTACCAAATTTACTCAGGAGGCATTGGTCAGCCTTGGGCTATAACTGAAGACATTTACCCGAGGAGGCCAATGGTGGGATTGAACTTGACCCCCCACATGGCTGCAAAGCCAGCTTCTTAACCACCCAGCCGTTCCTCCTCCAAATGTATTTTTTCCAGGCCTGTCACACACACCCACTGTGTCATACAGTTTCTGGCTTAGAATTATGTTAAGGTTACACGTGTCTGTGGAAATGATGTGGCACTTTGCACGCAAACTCACAAAGGAGGTCATTCACTTGATTGAAAAAAAACTGGCCGCTCGCGTGGTTCACAGCACGAGAGGTCATTGTCATGCCTGTACGTGTATGTTCATATACACGCGTCTAAATACAGACATACATGTGTGTGTGTGTGTGTGTACATTTATGCATGTATATAGGTCATACATACATATACATTTATGTGTGTGTATGTGTATATATTTATATGTATGCACATACATTCATATATATATATATTTGTGTGAGAGAGATTCATATACATGTCTACATTTATATATGTGTATGTGTATATATATATATATATATATATATATACATACATATATATATGCACATACATATATATATATATACACACACGCACATATATATACACATATATATATATATACGCACATATATATATATACGCACACATAAATATATACACATACATACATATATACACACACACATATATATACACACACATATATATATATGTAATCTGACATGACAGATATAATAAATATATATTTGACATGGTGTAATTTTGTTTGGGGCGGTGGGTTAAGGAGTTTTGTATCAAGCAGTACTTAATAACAATAACAACAATAATAATAACAATTATAATAATAATAATAAACAAACAAACAATAATGTTATTGCTATTGCTGCTGCCGGTAATGATGATGAGGATGGTAGTCGGTCGGTTGTCGGTGGATGGGCTGAACATGTTGAGCGTCAGTCAGTGGTGGCGTTCGTTAAAACAGGCTTTAATCGTCAATGTGTTGTTTAATTGCCTGTGTTTGTTTAACAAACAGGTTTAAACTTACGACAAGAGATAATCCTTCTCCTACATCAAGATTATCGTTGATTTCACTTTTAATCCCCACTTTTTAGTTTTTGATTTTTGATGGTTTTTGGTGCGGAGGTTTTCTTTTTTTTACTTGTCTTTTTTTTTTTATTTTATTGCATTTTCTCTTTCTCTCTCCTCTCCTCTCTTACCATGTCACTCTCTTTTTCTCTATCTGTCTTTCTCTCTCACTCTCTCTCCTCCCTTTGCCTTGTATGTCTCCTTTTTGCAATTCAGTTTTCTCTCTCTCTCACTCTCTAATTTATCTTGCTCTTCTTTTCCCATCTCTCTGACTCTCCCTCACTCCTTTCCCTTTTCTGTCTCTCTGGCTATCTCTCACACCATTTCACCCTCTTCTTTCTCTCCCTCCCTCCCTCCTTCCCTCTCTCTCTCTTCTCTCCTCTCCTCACGCAATCGCCTCTCTCTTTAATCCGCATGGCCACCACCTCTGCTCTCCTCAACTCAACTCACCTCACCTTACCTCACCCCCAACCATCATAGTTAAAGCTCCGACATCTGACACCGCTCCACCACCCACCCCTCTCTCTCTCCCTCCTTCTCTCTCTCTCACTCTCTCTCTCTCTCTACTATTGTTTTAATTTCGGGCTCACGCCTACACTTATATCTATTACGTTATTATCCCATCATCATCATCATTTATTATTATTAGAGAGGGTGGGTTAAATTTTTTATCCCCGAATCTCTCTCTCTCTCTCTCTCTCTCTCTCTCTCTCTATACAGTGTCAGCTTGTGTCATATATACACTCTTAATATCGCGGCATGTTGCGTGTCTCGGAGGGTTTTCCCAGTTCATTTCTCTTTTTTTAAGTATCTATTTAGAGATATTTTAAGCCAAAAAGAAGAAATTAGCACAAACTAAAACAAAAAGACAAAAATCACGCAAAGAACAACAACAAAAAAAAAACTATAACAACAATAATTATTCAGAAATTATGAATTATTATTATTATTATTACAATTATTATCGTTCATCGTCGTTATCATCATCTCGCTGCCGTCATCTCGTTTCTGATGTTCACGTTTTTATCATCTCCACTCTTCATTCGTACTTTGGATCTGCTGCTCACGTGACATACCAGAATTTGGCAAATTTTGATCGCTGCATTTGACTTAACCATTCCAGGTTGCAACCGTTGTCCCAAATTTAAGAGTATTCCCAGAAACGTTTAATGGTAATTGAAAAGAAACACCGAATGACTTCGGTCATAGGAATTCTGTGAAAATACAAAACAAGGAGAAAAAAACACAAAAAAAAAAAAAAAAAAAAACCAGCAAAAAAACAAAAAACAAAAAGAAATTCAATTGGATGTTATTATTATTGTTATTATTAGTATTAATTATATTTGAGAAACAAATATTTTATCTTCTGCATTCTTGGTTCTTCTGACAACAGCAACAGCAACAACAATCTTGGAACAATTCTGGATCTACGACCGATTTTTTTTTTATCGGCGCCATGTGGAGCATTTCTATGGCTGCTCGATTTGCTAGAAATAACAACCAAATTTCCTCTCCTTTTCTCTCTTTTTCTGTCTGTCTGTTTGTCTCTCATATTTTGTTTGTCCTCTTCCTCAGTGGATATAGTTTGAACAGATAGCTCTCTGTTTATTTCATCAGGAGTGAAAAAACAAAAAAAAAAGACACTATCTCCCCTACTTTCAAAAACTCCCGTTTTCAACAAGAAATATATCATTTTTACATTTGCTGATATCATTCTCCTCTCTCCTCTCACAGACATCTCATGCTCACAAACACACACAAATACATATGCTAAGAAATTTATATATATACACATATATATATATGTACAGAATATCTGATATCTGTTGAAAATTTTAGGATCATTTTCAAAAACACAAAAACAAACATAATACTACCAAGTTCCCTGAAGTGCCAAAGGTTTTGTTGAGTGCTGGCGGACCCTGTTTACACAACTGGAAATCACTTTTGGATCTCATCCCCCCACGAAATCTGTGTTTACACACATACACTAACACATACATACATAACAGATACACACACATTCATATATACATACATATGTACATGCACATTTATATATACATATACACACACCATACAAATATATAGGCAACCTAGTGTAGATAAGCAAAGAAAGAAACATACATACATTCAATATATATATATACACACATACATATATACATTCAAAATAAAAATGTGGATATATGTGTGTATATACATATTTGAAGGGTAGAGTTTGTTCACCTTTTTTAAAGTTCACCTGGCACTGTTTATAAGGTTGGCAAGTTCTTGGTAGCATATTTCTTCAAGTCTGGTATTGGTTAACCTGCTTTTCTGAAAGGAACTGGGGAATTGGAGGTTGGATGGGGGTGTGATGGAAGTTTGAGCGGCAGCGACTAACAGATATTGCCACAGATGAACATGTACACACACTAATATATATATATATACACACACACTATATATTCCTATATACTCAGATAAACAGGCAAGCAGGTGTAGATAGGAGAAAAGAAAAACAGACAGGTGTGTATATATATATATGTATATAAACATACAACTGTATTTATTTAGGTAGTCATGCAGGTACTAACTTTATTCTACCTCTCCACCAAGAAGGAGGGAGTTTGAGATGCAAAAATCCTGAAATTACATAGACTTTGGTGGTCATTGAATATATATATATGTTTGTGTGTGTGTTTGAAAATATTGTACAAGCTTGTCTGACCATCATATTTTCAGCAGCATGAAACTAATAGTAGCTCACATTTAAATCCTGTATGTATTAAATTACATATATATATATATATATATATACAAATATAACTCCTACTGGTAAAGCTTGTTTTGTTTATCTGAGCAATAGCAGAACAGTATATTCTCTCTCTCTCTCTCTCTCTCTCTCTCTATCTATATATATATATATATATTATATATACACACACACACACACACACATGCGCACACACATATGCACACACATACACTCCCGTGTTATTGTTGAACACCTTGCTTTGTTTCAAATTTGTGATGTAAATCAGAGCTCTTTGAATTCCTCATTGTGGATATTAATTAACTAAATTGTTAATTATTTATAGATAGATACGTCTATATCGTAATTCTCTATCAATTAATTCAATTCAACAAAATACAAGACTTCGTCTTGTTTCAATACATTTTACCAAATATAGAACGCGTCTTGAAAGATTATCTGCAGATTTTGAAATTCTCAATTTAGATTCCTTTATAATTTTATCTGCTTTTTGGTTCTTCTTCTTGGTGTTGGATACCATTTTATTCTTACACCATCGATTTTGATATCCTTGTTGCTGTGGGGTGTTGATTTAGCGAGAGATAAAACGAATGTCTTTGATTACTGTGGAACTACTATTACAAACAAGATTGTCTGTTGGATCTAACACACTCATACACCCATATGCCCTTGATTTTTTTACATTTGCCTTTATTCCCCCCTTTTCCTGATCCATGTATCGTTTACATCTCCCCCTTCTTTGTTGGTCATACTACACGTGACGCTCGCTCGCTCGTTCGACTTTCTTTTGAAAGAACACTTAGATAAGTGTTTTCTTCATAACTTCCATATAGTATTTCAAATTACAAATTTACATATAAGATTCCAAAATATATTGAAGGAGAAACAAGCTTGGGTTACCAGCTGAGTGACTTGGAAATGTAAAACTCGGAGTACTGGAATTTGGAGAAGCCTTTTTAAGTTGTATTGTCTCAAAGAATACTCTGCATTTATATATTGTAATTTATTACTTCACTGTAAAACCAATAGAAATATATTTACATATATATATATATATATATATATATATATATATATATATATATATATATGTAAAAGTAAAAAAATATATAAACTGGGACAAGAACGTGAAACATTTAGAAGACGACACAAAAAACACGGACGGGACATTCGAAGCCCTCAATCATCAGTCAAGAACCGGATCATCTTCGCAATTTCGGCTGATTTATATATATATATATATATATATATATATATACACATATAGTCAATTCAAATAAACAAAAAAATAAAATTAATAGTAACAGACAACAAGAGGATGTGTACAAGAAATGTTTTCGTTTGATGCTCAGTAGAAAGAGAGACTTTGATGTTTCGAGCATAGCTCTTTGTTAGGAATGAGAAAGGGAAAAGTCCAAAGAAGGAAAAGAATCGCCAACAGCACATGAGTAATTTCACTGCTGAAGTCAGCAATATATACACATATATATATATATGTATGTAATCTAAAAGGATTTATAAATACGCATAAACAGACGTCACACAGTTTGTTTATTTGAAACAGAAAAGGCTTCGTTCTGTTTCTACTATGAGCTTTACCAATACCTTTTATCCTATACGCACTGTTAAATACACAGGTATGCTATCCCTGATTCTACCATGGTGCTTTGCTTATTAAAACACCTTGATCCTGTTGGATCCTGAAAATAATTATAATAATATTTTATATATATATATATACATATGTATATATGCTAGCTAGGAAACGTATGTACCCTGGATTTTACCTGCTCCATTCCCTAAATTTGGATTTTTAATCATATCCACAGCAAACTCAGTTGCTAATTATGAACTATAAAATAGCTTTTTTCAGCTAATTGAACTTCAATATTGGAAAAATTTACAACCTTCAATGTCAGTAAACCACTATTGTTCCAGAAAGTTGTTGTCTTAGACCTTCTACGGACTGTTCAAAGCTTACTAACTTCCTACACCTCGATCCTTGGATCTCACCTTTACATATAATTTATATTATATATATATATATATATTCACTCATACATATGCAGTTGTGATATTTGTTCCCTACAAGCAAATTCTTGAACAGAAATACCACCAAAATTATAACAATCGGATCTTTAGGAGTAATTGAGAGTACCTCAGGTTCAATCTCTGATCTCTCCAATTCTGTATCAAAATTTGAGGAATTCCTTTGAATCTCTTATACATTCAGTTATTCCTGTTTCTTCCTAAGAGTTTAACCAAACTGCCTACCTGATGTTTGAGGTGTTTTTCCAGATTGCTCGACTTTGGCAAGTAAATATGCACTGACCGGCACATTGCATTGCACTGCCAAATGCACTTCACTGACAGCCACCACTCTCCGGTCAAGTTATTGATTGACCAACAACACTTGACCTTTTGTGGGTTTTAAGAGAAAAATGTAAACCTATTGCCAGACATGGAGCATAATACTGTCCTCAGTCCCTGTTTGGATCTTGTCGAGCTAACTATCCAACCCATGCCAGCATGGAGCAGACATTAAATGATGATGATGATGGTGAATGATAGCGAATGACAATGAATGATGGTGAATGACAATGTGTAATACTGGTGCACTGTCTCTCACATGCACACATGTATTTGTTTTATATGATGAGTGATGATGAATGATGGTGGATGACTGTGTTATACTGGTGCAGTGTCCCATATCCTCATATGTAATGCTTTATGTGATGAGTGATGATGAATGATGGTGAATGATATTGGTGCACTGTCTTTCATATGCACTCACATGTATTTGTTTTATATGGTAATGAGTGATGATGAATGATGGTAGATGACTGTGTTATACTGGTGCACTGTCCCATATGCACACATGTAATGCTTTATGTGATGAGTGATGATGAATGATGGTGAATGATATTGGTGCACTGTCTTCATATTTTATGCACTCACATGTATTTGTTTTATATGGTAATGAGTGATGATGAATGATGGTGGATGACTGTGTTATACTGGTGCACTGTCCCATATGCACACATGTAATGCTTTATGTGATGAGTGATGATGAATGATGGTGAATGATATTGGTGCACTGTCTTTCATATGCACTCACATGTATTTGTTTTATATGGTAATGAGTGATGATGAATGATGGTGGATGACTGTGTTATACTGGTGCACTGTCCCATATGCACACATGTAATGCTTTATGTGATGAGTGATGATGAATGATGGTGAATGATATTGGTGCACTTTCAAATGCACACACATGTATTTGTTTTATATGATGGCAATGTGCAATACTGTATACTTAGTGTGTGCATATCCTGGTTTTGAGAACAAGTAGAAGATTCATGCAAAGTGGTGACTAAGGAATTGGCACAGCACTTGGAAGGGCATTTGGATGTAAAAGACTCCTTAGAAGGGCATTTCGATGTAAAAGACTCCTTCAAAAATGGCCCACCCAATCCATGCCAGTTTAAAAAGATGAGTGTGCATGATAATGATGATGAGGTGTGTATCATATATACAGAAAGAGAGAGAGAGAAGAAGAAATATAGATGTATATATGTGTATATATGTATAATTTGGAGTACCTCTTCAAATTTACTAAAGGCACTCTAGGCTTTTGTAATACTGTTGTATTACATAATATAATAATGAAATTATTGTATACAGTGCTCAGGTGCACCACAACGAAAGAATAGGTTTACATGTAGATTTTTGTGCACATGTATGTATATATATATGTGTGCGTATATGTATAAATACATATATATGTAAATATATAAATATATGTATAAATACGTATATATGTAAATACAAACTTATAAATATATATATATATGTAGAAATACATACACACACACACATATATATATAGTCTGGAAACACACATACACACATATATCCATTTTCCATGCTAATATCTATCCATCTATTTTATACATATCTTATATATGCATGTAAATATCATATATATATATATCTTGTGTATAAATCATATATATATATATTCCTGTCACAACCTGGGACCTTGAAGACTGCTTAAATGCAAGAAAGTATACTAGTCCCTTAATATTTGATATTCAATATTTCATCTATTCAATAAGACAATCAATACTTCATTTCATTTTACTATATATATATATATATATATATATATTATTTATACTATATATTCTATATTCTACATTAATATTATAAAGAATATAAATAAAACATAAAAAAAACAAACAGAATTGGAATCCTTGAATAATATATATATATATATATGTATATATCGGATATATATATATATATACATATATCTGACATATAGCATGTACCACATGACATTCCATCCATTAGATGTCAACCAGATATCATCCATCAAAACAACTCCATCACCTTCCAACGACAACAACAACAACATCATAGATGTTTTTAGATGCTATCAACACCATCGCCGATCGACTGACCAGGTTATATTGACCCGCACTGTTACAGTATGTTGCGCTGCACCCCACCCCCCCCCCCCCCCTTCGCCCCTCGCCCCCTCCCTCCTCCTCCGCTTCTGCCTCGTTTTTATCCGTATGCAGCATCCACGCCGCACAACCATGTGCGTCTTCATCCCGTTCGTTCCGACCATGCAGCGATGATTTTATTATTTTTGTTTTATTGCTCTGATTGCGAGTGTTCTTGGCTCTTGGCATTTGGTCTTTCTCTCTGAAGATGTACTCTCCTCTCTCTCTCTCTCTCTCACAATTCTTCCTCACTTTCTCTTTGTCTCTTAACATCTATCTCTCTCTCTCTCTCTCTCTCTCACACAATTCTTCCTCACTTTCTCTTTGTCTCTTAACATCTATCTCTCTCTCTCCCTCCTCTCATCACATTCTCTCCTCACTTTCTCGTTGTCTCTTAACATCTCTCTCTCTCTCACCTCCCTCTCTCACGCACTCTTCTTCCTCACTTCTCTGGGGATCACTTAAACATCTCTCTCTCTCTCTCTCTCTCATCCTCCCTCTCTCACGCCTCTTCCTCACTTTCTCTTTGTCTCTTAACATCTATCTCTCTCTCTCCCTCCCTCTCTCACGCCTCTTCCTCACTTTCTCTTTGTCTCTTAACATCTCTCTCTCTCTCTCATCCTCCCTCTCTCACGCCTCTTCCTCACTTTCTCTTTGTCTCTTAACATCTATCTCTCTCTCTCCCTCCCTCTCTCACGCCTCTTCCTCACTTTCTCTTTGTCTCTTAACATCTCTCTCTCTCTCCCCCCTCTCTCACATCTCTTCCTCACTTTCTCTTTGTCTCTTAACATCTCTCTCTCTCTCTCCCTCCCTCTCTCACATCTCTTCCTCACTTTCTCTTTGTCTCTTAACATCTCTCTCTCTCTCTCCGTCCCTCCCTCTCTCACGTCTCTTCCTCACTTTCTCTTTGTCTCTCAACATCTCTCTCTCTCTCTTCTCTCATGTATCGCTATTTCTCCTGCTCTGTCTTGTATGTTTTTCTATCTTACATGTCTCTCTCTCTCTCTCTCTCTCTTACGCTTTTACATCTCTCTTTTTCTTTTACATATCTCTCTCTTTCCCTTACTATCTCTGTCTTTCTCTCGTGTGTATCTCTCTTACATTTCTCTCGCTCCTACATGTATCTCTTACATGTCCTCTCTCTCTCTCTCTCTCTTTCTCTGTCCCTCTCTTACTGTCTCATATATCTCCCTCTCTCTCTCACTCTCTCATACATCTCCCTCTGTCTCTCTCTGTCCCTCTCTTACTGTCTCTTATATCTCCCTCTCTCACTCTCTCTCTGTCCTCCTCTTACTGGCTCATACATCTCCCCCTCTCTCGCTCTTGCCCCATCTCTCTCCCCTCTTTCTGCCCCTCTCTTACTGTCTCTCATATATCTCCCTCTCTCTCTCTCACTCTCTCATAAATCTCCCTTGTCTCTCTCTTCCTCTCTTACTGTCTCTTATATCTCCCTCTCTCACTCTCTCTCTCTGTCCTTCTCTTACTGGCTCATACATCTCCCCCTCTCTCGCTCTTCCCCCTCTCTCTCCCCTCTTTCTGTCCCTCTCTTACTGTCTCATCTCTCTCTCCCTCTCCCTCTCTCCCCCTCTCTCTCTCTCTCACTCACTCCGCTGTGTAGCCATGATGAAGAATTTCCTTCTTCACATTCTAATTTTCCAATCAATGTTCTCTTCTATGCTTGTTTATCATTGAGAATATACAAAATGTGTGTGTATGTATATATATATACATATATATATATATATATATATATATATATATTATCTATATATGTGTGGTATATATGTGTGAGTGTGTGTGTGTTTGTATGTGTGTGTTGTATATATGTGTGAGTGTGTGTGTGTTTGTATGTACGCATGTATGTATGGGTGGTGGGGGTGTGTACAGTGGCCACTATCATAATGTGATTAATCAGCCTAAGAAAGTGTGTCTGTGTGAATATATTGATTTTCCTAGAATGGATTTTCGTATATGCATGTGTATATATATACATACACCCATTTTGTGTATATGACTATATACGGGACATTTTAATATGAATGAGTATACATGTTGCTGTATGTATAAAGATATGCATTGTACACACACACAACCTATATACATATATATACATACACATATGTGTACTTAAAAATGTGTGTGTATGTATGTATGTATATATATATATATATGTGTGTGTGTGTATATGTGTGTGTGTGTGTATGTATATATATAAATGTTTGTTTTTGAGTTGTGATAAAACAATATTATATTAAAGTGAAGAATTACTCAATACTCTCAGTAGAGTACATGTTTATTTTTCTTTTATAAGAAAAGTGTTGAAGTGTTGTCAGTGACTTCGAAGTTTTGGCCTGCTACCTTTCATCAAGCTGTCAATCAATTATATATATAATATATATATATATATATATATATATATATAATGGCAGCCATTGAGTATTTCTATGGAAAAGAGATTTTCAACTGTTATTTATAGCTTTATATGTGCTTGAAAATCCAGTTTGGCACAGGAGTGGCTGTGTGGTAAGTAGCTTGCTAACCAACCACATGGTTCCGGGTTCAGTCCCACTGCGTGGCATCTTGGGCAAGTGTCTTCTGCTATAGCCCCGGGCCAACCAATGCCTTGTGAGTGGATTTGGTAGACGGAAACTGAAAGAAGCCTGTCGTATATATGTATATATATATATATATATATATATATATGTGTGTGTGTGTTTGTGTGTCTGTGTTTGTCCCCCTAGCATTGCTTGACAACCGATGCTGGTGTGTTTACGTCCCCGTCACTTAGCGGTTCGGCAAAAGAGAGCGATAGAATAAGTGCTGGGCTTACAAACAATAAGTCCCAGGGTCGATTTGCTCGACTAAAGGCGGTGCTCCAGCAAGGCCGCAGTCAAATGATTGAAACAAGTAAAAAGAGTAAAGAGTATATATATATATATATATATAAAATGACAGACACTCCCGTCGTTAGTCGATGTATGATGGTTTGACAATTTCTTATTGAGCAACCACACAGATGATTTGTGTATAGCGATCAAGTGTTTGTGTACACATAAGCTCACTCCTTCCATCAAATTGACATTACCTGTACAGGTGTAACTTTTTACCTTCACCCATTTAGTTCACTCAGTAATGTAATTTCAATGCAATAAAAAAAAATTTGTGTATTAATAATTGGGTATTCTACCAGCAGTATATTGGATAGATATTATCCCTTAGTTGGTTGGATTCACAACCTCTAACTCTCTTGGAATATATATATATATATATATGTTCTGTCTACGAAATCCACTCACAAGGCTTTGGTTGACCTGAGGCTGTAGTAGAAGACTCCTGTCCATGGTGTCATGCAGTAGAACTAAAACCAGAACCAAGTGGTTGGGAAGCAAGCATCTTTCCACGTAGCCAAGCCATCATCATCATCATTTAGTGTCCGTTTTCCATGCTGACTTGGGTTAGATGGTTTCACTAGACTGGTAAGGTGGAGAGTTGTACTGGTCCCAGTCTGGTTTAGTTCGGTTTCTACAATTAGAATAACCTTAATGCCGACCACTCCAAGAGTGTAGTGGGTGCCTTTTACATGCCACTGGCACAAGTGCCGTTTATATGTCACCAGCCCTGATCATGGCTACGGTTTCGCTTAGTTTGATGTGTCTTCTCAAGCATAGCAAATCACCAAAAGTCTCAGTCTCTCGGCATCACCTCCATGGGACTCAACATTCAACGACCATGCTTTATCACCTTGTCCCATGTGATATGTTTGTATGTGTGTATAGATTGTTTGAAGTAGTGTACAGATTTTATTATATTAACCCTTTAGCATTTAAACTGACCATATTTGACACAAGATTTTTTTTTTTACCTGTTTTATGTTCATACAGACCAGAATTGGCCTCTCTCACCTGCCTAACGATGCCATTCAAGACAAAAACAATCACATCATTGAAATCTCAAAGCCATGAGATAATGCTTGATTAATTCGTGATTAATTATTTATTGAATGCTTTCATCTCATTTCAAAGAGAAACGAAATGAACACACTAAATAAATAATTATCCAATGAAGAATTCTAACTCTTTTATACATATATATAGGCGTAGGAGTGGCTGTGTGGTAGGTAGCTTGCTTACAAACCACATGGTTCCGGGTTCAGTCCCATTGCGTGGCACCTTGGGCAAGTGTCTTCTACTACAGCCTTGGGCCGATCAAAGCATTGTGAGTGGATTTGGTAGACGGAAGCTGAAAGAAGCCCGTTCTATGTATATATATATATGTATGTATGTGTATGTGTTTGGTGCTCCAGCATGGCCGCAGTCAAATGACTGAAACAAGTAAAAGAAAACTCTTCCCATTTACTGCCTTTCCTCATCCTCCTCTTCCCCCTGTGATTCTTTCTTTCTCAGTCTCTGTGTGTATAGCTTTCACTTACTCATTGTCTACCACTAAGCCTAGTATGTACACACATCCTGTTCCTCTTGTTAGCTCTCTCTATATCTTATACTCTCTCTTTATCTCCCTTCTCTCTCTCTATAATGAAATGTGTGACCAGTGAAATGAACTACTAACATTGATATCGACTTTTATTGTAAACCGATTATTATTACTATTCTTATTTTCTTTTGTAGGCCATCATGGTTGCTGGAAATTACAATTTAAAATGCAATAAGAATTTAGAAACTTGTCCGGCAGGTAAGGCTGGTTTACAATAAGAATCTCTTTGTTATTATTTTTAAATCTGTATTGGTAATGTTACCCTTTTTATTATTACTATTATTTCATATATGCACAACAGATTAGAACATTGGGGGAAAAAATCCCCAACTTAGGGCTACATTAAGTAACCTTACATGCCAAGAACCTTCCTGAGTATCCTAGCTGTCCTTAATAATACTGTTTTCTGGGGCTGCTCTGAACTTGGTTTTTATGCCTGTTTCCTCTATCAATTTATTCAAATCCTTAGGGATAGTTCCTGATGCACCTATGATTATTATTGAAGACATCTCTCAGTAATCAATATTGTGATGTTATTGGTTGAAGATATTGTGTCTACCCGGGGTGTTTGTACTGTCTGTCAAGTCACAACATGAACCTCAGACAGGCAGTACTTTACGCAATATGATGTGTGCAGTTCCAAGTGATGCCGATTTTTGTAATATACCTAGATTGTAGGATATTTCTAAAGTTTCCAGATGTTTCTTCAGGCTGGGTGGTATTGAACCCAGTACTCCAACAACAACAGGGACAACCTTTATGTTTCCTAACCCTAACTGCCACATCTTGGCAATCTCAATTCTCAGGTCTCCATAAGGTGGCGAGCTAGCAGAAACATTAGCACACCAGGCAAAATACTTAGCGGTATTTTGTCTGTGTTTACATTCTGAATTCAAATTCGGCCGAGGTTGACTTTGCCTTTCATCCTTTCGGGGTTGATTAAATAAGTACCAGTTACACACTGGGGTCGATATAATCGACTTAATCCATTTGTCTGTTCTTGTTTGTCCTCTCTGTGTTTAGCCCCTTGTGGGTAGTAAAGAAATAGATATTTTGTCTGTCTTTACATTCTGAATTCAAATTCTGCCGAGGTTGACTTTGCCTTTCATCCTTTCTGGGTCAATAAATTAAGTACCAGTTACATACTGGGGTTGATCTAATCATCTGGCCCCCTCCCCAAAATTTTCAGGCCTTGTGCCTAGAGTAGAAAAGATTTCTCAGGTCTCCATATTTAGCAACCTTTTCTCTTTCTTTCTTGATAATATGTTGATTTCCTGGCACTGCAATGTCGATTATCACTTCCAGAGGTTACTATATCCAGTCTTCGGGGCTCTAACACTGTGTCTGTCTGGAAGTCAAAGTGCCAGATGATCTTTGCCTTCCTGTTTTCGTCCATTGCCTTTTCCAGTGTATGTTGGTACCAAGCACCTGTTGCCTCATATCCATACGTCCTATTACCAAACAAGCACAAGAGAAGTGAAGAATCAGCAGAGTGATGGCCAAAATAGCTTATATAATGTAATTATTTATTTTACATGAAGTTCAAATCCTGCTGAAGACAACTTGACTTTCAGGGTTTAGTAAAATAAATCACCAGTGAAATGTGGGGGTCAGTTAAATATGATTGATCACCTTCTCCAATTGCTGTTGTTGAGATACTTAAATGCATTGAGTAGCAAACTGGCATTTTTTTTCTTCCACACCTTACTACATACTTCCAAGAAAATCTTCATGCTAGTTAAGATACAACAGAACCATCATCTCTTTATATCTCATCATCAAACTCACCATGCTGGTTTAAATGTAATAGAGCCATCATCTCTTTACATCCCACCCTCAAAGTGTTCATGGTGCTTTAGTTATGATGGAACCATCATCTCATTACATCCCACCCTCAAAATGTCCATGGTGCTTTAGTTATGATGGAACCATCATTTCATTACATCCCTCCAAGCATAAATGTGAGAGAACTAATGTGTTTACTATTAGTTCTTACATTTGTTTCTACAGCATTAAGGCTAAACCACATTTCTTTTGCTAAGCTAAATAAATTGTGAAATAGCTATGGAACCCATTTGTTATGTACTAAGGACAAAAACATTATGTTCCTTATTCAGTGGGATTTACGAAATATATTATTACTGACATGCTTTTTTATATCCCATAAACATTGGAATGAAGTAAAGAAGAAAATCCATTTGATTATACATAAATAAGTAACAATATCTTGTACAGTATGTCATACAATAGAGTAAGCCTCAAAATAGTTATGTAAGCAAAATACATACTGTCCAAAAATGTAGCATATGGCTAAATAGTGGTGGAAAGTCTTGAAATTCAGGAGTTGAAGGAGTGTGTCTATTTAGTGGTTAGGGTGTTGGACTCATGGACATAAGATTGTGGTTTCAATTCCAGGACTGGGCAATGTGATTTGTTCTTGAGCAAAACACTTCATTTCGTGTTGCTCCAGTCATGTGTGTACATATATATATATATTTGTGTATATGTATGCATGTATGTCTATAAGTTTGTGTGTATGTATATATATATATATACATAGTTGGCCAAAAGTCACCCAACAGTAAATCAAGATTCCGTAAATATTATATGTAATTTTGTATTGACTCAAATGGGAAAATGTGTCACTCAAGAAGGTCTTCAGTTTGGACAACATTCATGATGTTTCATATTTAGATGCTTTTATTAGATTCATTCAGTTGTCAAACATAGATAAATCTTGGAATTAAATGGTTTTGATTTACTGTCAGGTGACTTTGACCAACCCTGTATATGTTTGCATACATATTTTGTGTGTGTGTGTGTGTGCGTGTGTGTGTGTGTGCATGTATGCATCTCTCTCTCTCTCTCTCTCTCTCTCTCTATGTATATATATATATATATATAAAAGAAGGTTTGGAGATGATGTACAGGTATTTTATATTAGAAGAAATGAGGTACTCAGAAATTCGTATGGTTTTATATTTACAGATATTTATTTGTATATTACATGTTTTTATACATCATATAACTTATATCATATATTAGCGCTTTCGTCGATTCTGGTGAATTTTTCAAATTGCATCCATTCTGGTGGATTTTTCAAATGGAACTATATATATATATGCACACAGAGAGAGATGTATATAGATAGGTAGATATGTAGATAGACATGTAAGATAGATAGACATGTAGATATGTTTCTTTATTAGCCACACAGGGCTGCACATAGACAGGACAAAATTACAAAGTAGAGCTTTTCTTTTGGGGGTAAAAGAAGGGGGTTTGGTTTTCGATCAAAAGGGATCGAAAAAGGAAAGGAGGACAAAAAAGGGGGGATAAAATTTAAAAAAAAAAAAAGTGGGGGGAAGGGAAAGGAAAAAAATTGATCAATAGGGATCGTTATCACAGAAATATCAATATGAAGTGTAAAGGGGAGGACAGGTGAGGTTTACCCGTGGAAAGAAAAGCCTACGGAAAAGACCACGGTAACCTCGGTCAATGAAGTTACATGTTATATTTCTTTTTTTTTCTGCAAATAAGCAACTCTCTGTATTAATTTTTACGGTTCATAGAATCGTAGTCAAGGTGGCTTCGTCATTCATACGTGCCATCCTTGCTACATTCACCCATCTTTTTTTAAAACATTCACTAGACAAAACTTGCCTCTCTACTCTCACTTTCCTCTTCAAGTGATACTATGTAGATAGATAGATAGATAGATAGATAGATAGATAGATAGATATTGTATATGTATGTCTGTGTGTGTGTATGTATAGTAATTCAAAGCTGATGGTTCACTCTGCTCCACTCGCTCACTCTTAAATTTAATGAACACTATATTATTTTTCCCAAGTAAATCTCATGTGTTGCTTATAATAAATCAAACCTGTTTAGATAAGATGGATCTCATTGGAAGCAAGCACTTTCTTGTGTGATTCCTGGGTTCTTTGATTTCTTGATTCCTGGAAACACCAGTTGAAGGAAACCGGAGTGATGGCGGCGGCGGTGGTGGCGCAGAGCGACGGCGGCAGTGGAAGGGTTTGAAGAAGTCAATGTGGATTAGTGAGGAATTACATATATGAAGATTATCAGCTGTTTGCAGTTGGGATTAGTGAGTGTAATCTTCAGCTGCTTGTAGTATACTTGAGTATGCGTATATCTGTGTGGGTCTATATTATATGTGTATGCATACATTCTTTTGTGTATGTGTGTGTGTGTGTATGCATATATATATATATATGATTGTTTTAGATACACAAATGCTTACACATACTCATGCATATATATATATATATACACACACACATATATATATACACACACATAAATATATATATACACATGTATATATTTACACACGTATATATATGTATATATATATACACACACACACACACATATATATATATACATACACACACACACACATATATATATACATGCATACATATATATACATACACATAACTACATATATGTATGCATATACACACACACACACACACACACACACATATGCATGTGTGCACATATGTATATACAAATTCATATATATTATATACAAACGTACACAAACACATCTATACACCCTTCAATGTCAACCAGTTCTACGAGCTAATTCCGCTCCCCCACCCACCACCTCCAGGAGAAAAAAAAATTGGTAAATGCTTCCGCAGTTGTGTTTTTTTTATTTTTATTTATTTTTTTTTTTGTATTGCTTAATTTTCTCCCGACGAATGGAATATGACTGATAATGATGTGGATGAAGATGCTAGTGATGATGGATGATGATGATGATGATGATGATGATGATGATGAAAGTGATGGTAGCAGTGGTGGTTGTTAAAGTAATGATGACTGTGATGATGATGATGATGATGATGATGATGATGATTTGGGGGATAATTTTATATGCACACCCCCACCCCCATCACCCCTTGAACATGTGCACGTATGCATTTGCATCTGAAGATGCATTTGCGCTCTTCCTTTGACTGTTTGTCTCTTTTGATGTAAATGGATGTGTGTGTGTGTGTGTGTGTGCGTGTGTGTGTATTTTATTCTTTTACTTGTTTCAGTCATTTGACTGCGGCCATGCTGGAGCACCGCCTTGAACTGTTTCAGTCAAACAAACAGACCCCAGAACTAATTCTTTAGGCTTAGGAGTTATTCTGTTGGCCATTTTTGCCAAACCACTAAGTTACGGGGGATGTAAACACACCGACACTGGTTGCCAAGTGGTGATGGGGAAACACTCATGCACGATGGGTTTCTTTCAGTTTCCGTCTACCAAATCCACTCACAAGGCTTTGGTCTGCCCAAGGCTGTAGTAGAAGACACTTGCCCAAGGTGCTATGCAGTGGGACTGAACCCAGAACCATGTGGTTGGGAAGCAAGCTACTTACCACGCAACCATTGCCTGCGCCTATATATATATATATATATATATATATCAATATTTCTAGACTTTCACAGGTTCATCCTCTGGAAGAGAAGTGATGCACGCATCTACTGCAGCCATGTTCATAAAGAAACAAAGGTAATATTTCAAATGCATTTCTGCTGTAATGTAGGTACAGGTATGGGTGTGTGGTTAAGAAGTTTGCTTCCCAACTACATGGCTTTGGGTTCAATCTCACTGCACACCATCTTGGGTCTTGGGGAAATGTCTTCTACTGTAGCCCCAGACTGGGTTGATACCTTGGGAGTAAATTTAGTTCATGGAAACTATGTGGAAACCTGATGTGGGTGTATATAGATATGCCAGTGGCATGTAAAAAGCACCATCTTAACGTTGTCGATGCCAGTGCCTCCTGACTGGTTCCCATATCGGTAGTGCATAAAAGGTACCCACTACACTTTCAGAGTGGTTGGCATTAGGAATGGCATCCAGCTGTAGAAGCCTTGCCAGAGCAGATTGGAGTCTGATGCAGTTTATTCGTTTACCAGGCCGCAGTCAAACCTTCCAACCCATGCCCACATGGAAAGCGGATGTTAAACGATGATGATGATGATGTTTGTGTATGGCTTTGTGGTTAAGAAGCTTGCTTTGCAACCATGTTGCTTGAGGTTCAATTCCACCTTGCAGCAGCTTGGAGAAGTGCCTTCTACTTTAGCCCCAAGCCTACCAATGCCTTGTGAGTGAATTTGGTAAATGGAAACTGCATGGAAGCACATTGAATATTATGTGTGTGTGTGTGTGTGTGTATCTTTGTGTTTGTTCCCCACCACCACCACTTGACAATTGGTGATTACATCCCTGTAAATTAGCATTTCTGCACAAGAATTATGTAACAAGTGGAATAAGTACAAAATATCAATGCCCCAGCATGACCATGGTCAAATAACTGAAGTAAGTAAAGGATTAGAGATACAACCAAGCACTTGGGCTTTGTTTCTTTATGAACGTGGCTGCAGTAGATGTGTGCATCACTTCTCTTCCTGAAGATGAACCTGTGAAAGTCTAGAAATATTGATAATGAATCTAGGTACTTTTAATGTTCCAAATAAATTGTAAAGCACTCTTGAAACATTATGGAAACAAAGAAAAAAAAACTGTTGTGATAAGAAAATATAAAAAAAATTGACATAAAACTAGACCATAGTCATATTTTCGATACAAGTTGAAAAGTAAAGCTGTTCCGTATCTATGTATATATATATATATATATATACACACACACACATACACATGCTTATATTTATATACAAGCATGTGCTTGTGTAGCACGCATGTATATGTGTGTGTGTGTATATATATATATGTGTGTATATATATATGTGTGTGCGTGTGTGTGTGTGTATATATATATATATGTATGTATATATGTC
>NC_043022.1:18329792-18349792 GCF_006345805.1 Octopus sinensis
ACCACATGGTTCCGGGTTCAGTCCCACTGCATAGCACCTTGGGCAAGCGTCTTCTAATATAGCCTCGAGCCGACCAAAGCCTTGTGAGTGGATTTGGTAGACGGAAACTGAAAGAAGCCCATCGTATATATGTATATGTGTGTGTGTGTGTTTACGCGTCTGTATTTGTCCCCCCCCCCCAACATTGCTTGACAACCGATGCTGGTGTGTCTACGTCCCCGTAACTTAGCGGTTCGGCAAAAGGGCCCGATAGAATAAGTACTAGGCTTACAAAGAATAAGTCATGGGGTCGATTTGCTCGACTAAAAGCGGTGCTGCAACATGGCCACAGTCAAATGACTGAAACAATTAAAATATATATATATATAAAAAGCACCATCCGTCCGTGGCCGTTTGCCAGCTCCGTCTGGCACCTGTGCGGGTGGCACGTAAAAAGCACCCACTACACTCACGGAGTGGTTGGCGTTAGGAAGGGCATCCAGCCGTAGAGACACTGCCAGATCAGACTGGGCCTGATGCAGCCTTCTGGCTTCACAGACATCAGTTGAACCATCCAACCCATGCTAGCATGGAATGCAGATGCTAAATGATGATGATATATATATATATATAATATATTATATATATATATATATATATATTATATATATATATATATGTATGTGTGTGTGTATGTATATAATTAAGAGAAATAACCTCTATTAAGCAATTATATTCCCTACTATTATTATTATATATATATCTATAATCATCATTACCATCACCATTAGATGTCTGTTTTTCACACTATGTATCTATAACAGTATTGTTTTTAAACATTTTCTCAGACAAACACCAGACAGGTCTACAGAATTGTTCTATAGAACCACTATAACATTTCTACCATTCTATAGAACCTTTGTAGCTTTGAGAATAGATTAGATACTATGAGTTGTATAGTGTTGTATATGCTGGCCTACATTTCGCACACACACACACACACACGCAGACACACTCACAGCTACACAGACACACGTACACATACACACACACACACATGCGTGTACACAGACACAGAAAAACATACCAAAGTCAAGTTTTGCTGGTTGTTTGAAATAACCGTTTGACACTGAAGCTTAGAAATGGTTGGAACTTTGCCAAGATTATGGTAAAGGAACATTGTCTGATATCCTCTCTCGCTTGCTCGCTCTCTCTCAATATATCTTCTCTGACCTAGCTAGTCTCGTTGGTGTATGTGTGTGTGTGTGTGTATTTTGTTGTATGTCCGTGTGTGTGTTGTGTGTGTGTGTGTATGTGTGTGTAGGAGGGTAGTGCTGACAACATCTCTGTATTTCTTCAATGGCTTATGTTTGTGTTATCTTGGTGTATGTATGTGTGTGTGAATGTGAGCTTGTATAAGAGAATATGAACTTGTCTGTGTATGTGTGTGTATATATATATATAAAGATAGATATATAGATAGATAGATAGATAGATATGTGTGTGAGAGAGAGAGACTATGTTTGTACATACAGTCTATATATATAGACAAATAGATAGACAGATAGATAGACAGATTGTTAGACAGGCAGATAGATGGATAGATAGACAAACAGATAGATGGATAGATAGATAGATAGATAGATAGACAGATAGATGGACAGATGGATAGATGGATAGATAGACAGACAGATAGATAGATAGATAGATAGATAGATAGACAGACAGATAGATAGATAGACAGACAGATAGATGGATAGAGACAGACAGATAGATGGACAGACTGATAGATGGATAGATAGATAGATATGTGTGTGAGAGAGAGAGAGGTAGATTGTGTGTGTGCGTACATGTATGTGAATATAAGATTTCATGGTAGAATATGCACTTGTCTCTATGTGTATGTGTTGGTATTCTTCTTTGCATGTGTGTTTTGAGGGTGTCTGTCTGCATGTGTGTGTATAAATGTATGGTTGCATGAAAGAATATACATGTGTCTACGTTTGAGTGCATGTGTGTATGTATGTGTAAGGCTGTATGGCACAATATATATTTTATGTATGTGTTTGCCTCTTAGTATGAGGATGCATGTCCCTCTGTCTCTGTCAATCTCTCTCTCTCTCTCTCTCTTTCTCTCTCTTCTCACCTTTCTCTCTCCTCACATCTCTCACCTCTCTCTTTCTCGCTTTCTCTGACCTTATGTGCATATGCCTGTCGGAGTGAATATCTGTATATATATATATTTATATATATATATGCGTATCTGTGCGTGAGCTGCACATGTAATTGTGCATATTAAAGAGTGTGCACTCTGCATCTCTATCAGTAATGGAACATATTGTCTGTGTGTGTGTGTGTGTGTGTACATGAAAGAGCAGGAAAGGAGACAGAATGGGGGAGTTCAGAAGCACATGGCTACAAGTCTTAATTGACCTAGATTTATGGGTGTTTGTGTGCATACGTGTCTATATATATATACACACACACATGCATATACACTCACATAATGTTCTCATGTCAAACTATTACGTGTAGAGTACATATTTTTATAAATGTGTGTACATGTGTGTGACGTATGTTGATATATGTGCAAATGTATAAATATATATATATATATGTACACGCATATATATATATATATATATATATGTGTGTGTGTGTGCACATACACTGTTGTCATTTACACAGAAGTATACACACTCATATACTTGTGTATATATGCATGTGGGAAATTTCTGTGTGTGTGTGTAAACATAAATATATAAAAATATGCACACATATATTGTCATCTTTTATACAGAAATACATATACACACATACATGTATATATATGCATGTGAGAAATTTATATATATATATATATATATATATATATATATATATATGCAAACATACGCATGTATACATATATGCATATATACATGTATATATATGCTTGTGGGCGGTTTTTGTTTTATATATGCAGATTATATAGTTATAAATGTGCATGTATGTATGTGTGTGTGTGTATATATATGTGTGCTCATATATTGACATACAGACATACACACACACATATATGAACACATACACTTACATACATACAAACAGACTCAGATACTTATATGCACACACTCATGTATACACACACACACAAATATATGCATGTGTGTATATGTGTATACACAAGCAATGTAAATGTTTACGCAGTTAAAGCATTAAGATTTTTGACGATGTTTCTTGCGCTGCAGTGTCTGTATCGATGTTGGCCTTGTGGCGAAAATTAATAATTGTTATTATTATTTTCATTATTATTATTATTATTATTATTATTATTATTATTATTAGGTAATCATGGTGAGCTGGCAGACTCGTTAGCATGCCAGACGAAATGCTTAGTGGCATTTCATCCCTACTTACGTTCTGAGTTCAAATTCCGCCGAGGTCGACTTTGCCTTTCATCCTTTCGGGGTTGACAAATTAAGTACTAGTCATGCACTGGGATTAATGTAATTAACTACTCCCTCCCCCCAAATGTCTGGCATTGTGCCTTGAGATGAAAGGATTATTATTATTATTATTATTATAAATTATGAAGCTAGCAAGAACTGTAAGGAAATCCAACTGATTACTGCATTTCTTCTGGATCATTCCCTTCTGGGTTCAAATTCCGCTAAAGTCGGCTTTGCCTTTCATCCTCTTGGGGTTGATAGAATTAATATTTGTCAACTATTGGGAGTTGATGTAATTCACTACCACTCAAACTTGCTGGCCTTGTGCCAAAATAAAAATTGTTGTTGTTGTTAGAGAGTTGAAGATGTTTTGCAGTAATCCTTTTCAGCTCTCTGCATTACAAGTTCAAAACCCACTGGGGTCACCTTTGCCGTTCAATTCTCCAGGGTTCATAAAATAAAATACCAGTCAAAAACTGGGATTGATTTAATCAACTTGCACCCCACCTAAAAATTACTGGTCTTGTACCTAAATTTGAAAATATTATTATTATTATTATTATTATTATTATTATTGTAGTTGTTGTTGAATGAGAAAGCAGTGCATGCCATCAAAGTGAGACGGGGGTACAAATATACGAAACCCAGTATACCCATCATGACTACCCGTCTGATAAGGGTACACCAGGCACATGCATCACAACCATATGTGCGCGACATGGTGATCTCATATCAAGATGAACAGCGCATGACCTTGCAAGTGGGGCCCAGTTAGAATTTTCTTCAGGTTGAGTAGCCCATCCCGCTCAAACGGTCCCTGAATAAGGGTTGTTTAAGGATGATGAACAAAACACGCATGTTTCCAGAGGTGAATTATCCAAACCTCTAAGAATTCCTTTCAACACATGGCGATGATGCTCCCCATCTACTTCTGCTCATGACCAGAGATGCACATGTCATCAGTCACTAAGGGACATGCTCAACTGATTAAGGTAAAAAAACTGACAAGCAAATCTGTGGTATTGAGCAGAATATTTGCTTATAACTATTATGATTATTATTATTAAGGCAGCAAACTGGCTGAGTCGTTAGCATGCTAGGCAAATTGCTTAGTGGTATTTCATCTGTCACTATGTTCTGAGTTCAACCTTGTGTAACCAAGTTTCTGAAGAAATTCACTTTATGTTTCAATTAATTTCACATATGCTACAGAGGGCAAGCAAATTATTGACGTACCGAGCATTAAACTTTCATAAACCTTAAGTATGGAAGGAAATCAAAGACATAATTAAAATCTTTAACCGTTTGCCTATTCAATGTATTTCCATAAGTTTGTCTTTAACATCCATGTGTGTTTTCAAATTTTTATTTAGCCCTTTTTTTTAATATATTCTGAGTAGTATAAAGCTTTTCTTTCATAAGTCCCAAGTTACCCTGGTGGTTGAAAACAAAATTTGGGAATGAGTACCATATGATGCATGGACTCGAGGGAAATATTTCCTGTGTGTCACAGTAATACACAGGACAGGTAAAGGGTCATAGCTTATTCATAGCGCTCACTGAATTTTAAAAGCTGGTTACCCTTCCTATCACCAAACACTTCATAGTGTCGGTTAGGTGATGCTGACAAGGCAGTGAGCTGGCAGAATCGTTAGCACGCTGGGCGAAATGCTTAGTGGTATTTCGTCTGCAGTTACGTTCTGGGTTCAAATTCCGCCAAGGTTGACTTTGCCTTTCAACCTTTTGGGGTCGATTAAATAAGTACCAGTTACGCACTGGGGTCAATATAATTGACTTAATCCGTTTGTTTGTCCTTGTTTATCCTCTCTTTGTTTATCCCCTTGTGGGTAGTAAAGAAATAGGTTAGGTGATGCTGACATTAAAGAGGTTATCTTCAATGTAATCCAAAAGTTCTCTCTACCATTCCTTTATTTTGTCCATTCCCTATTTTGGCATGATCTTTAACAACACGGATGCCCTTGTTATGACCATCTTCGTTACGGAATCTCTCATATATTCTTGTTACAAAGTAACTCAACACACTGTTATAATAAACCTTGGCTGGCATCTTATTTACAACAGCAAGCGTTTGTGCCTTCAGATGAAGAAGGTGGGTGCAAAAGATGGCTGTTTACCAAAGAATTTCCTTCCTCAAAAGCTTCTACATACTTGGCAGGCACTTAGTAATATTAACGGTTTTCTGGTGTTCGGATTTGTGTTTTGACAAGTATTTATTCATAGTCTATATTTCGATTGAGGCTGCAAACAAATATACAATGCATGGCTGTGACGGTGTGGTTTAGAAGTATCTACTTCGCATTGAAGAGGTCATAAGTTCAATTCTAGAGGCAGCACCTTAAGCAAATGTTTTGTCATTTACAAAAATGTAGTCTATATTTCGACTCGGGCTGCCAGCAGATATCCCAGGTATGGGCGTGAGAGTGAGATAAAGGCTTTTACTTAGCAATGAAGGTCATAAGTTCAGATCTACAGCCTGCACCTTGGACAGGTGTTTTGGCTTCTATCAGTACATAGTCTGTTTTGAGTCAGGCCGCAAAGAAATATCCCAGGCATGGCTGTGAGAGTGAGGTAAAGACAATTATTTTGCAATGAAGAGGTCATCAGTTCAATTCTACAGTCTGCACCTTGAACAAGTGTTTTGTTTCCTACCAGTACATAGTCTATATTTTGATTCATGGTGTGAGCATATAAATGTGGTATAGCTGCAAGGTAGAGATGTTTGAGTTACAATGAAGAGGTTGGGAGTTCAATCTAACAGCTGGCACCTTGAGCAAGAATTTTTTTTGTCTTCAACCAATACTTGATTCAGTATTGATTAACCAATTTTGATTCAGACTACAGGTAAATAAGCCAGATGTGGCTATGAGATAAAGACATTCGCTTTGCAATCAAGAGATTATGATTTCTCTCCTACAACTAGAATCTTGGGCAAGTATTTTTTGTCCCCTACAAATACATGGGCTATATTTCAATTCAGGGTTCAAGCTAGTATACCAAGGGGGGGGGGCTGTGAAATGAAAATGTTTGCTTTGCAATGACAAGGTTTCCAATGCGAACCTTGATTCATCTCTCTCCTATTAGTCTCAGAGTTTCTGCACAGAGTTATTCATGCTGCCTTTCTTTCTGGGACAAATCCCTAAACAAAAGCCATCTTACTCTTTGTAAGCCGAGTACAATAATCCCTCGACTATCGCGGCTGTTATGCTCCAAAACCCCCTGTGATAGGTGAAAATCTTCAAAGTAGAATCAGTACTGTACTCTTTTGCTCTTTTACTTGTTTCAGTCATTTGACTGTGGCCATGCTGGAGCACCACTTTTAGTCGAGCAAATCGACCCTGGGACTTATTCTTTGTAAGCCTAGTACTTATTCTATCGGTTTCTTTTGCCGAACCACTAAGTTACGGGGTCGTAAATACACCAGCATTGGTTGTCAAGCGATGTTGGTGGGGAACAAACACAAGCACAAATACACACGCACATACATATAAACGTATGTATATATATAGAGATTTATTTATAAATGTATGTAGTACATTTTAAACTGCATATTCATCTTTTAGCTTTTATCCTTTGCTTATTTCAGTCATTAGACTGCAGCCATGCTGGAGCACTGCTCTGAAGAATTTTTAGTCGAATGAATCAATCCATGTACTTCACTTTTTTAAGCCTGATGCTTATTCTATTGGTCACTTTTGCTAATCTGCTAAGTTACAGGGACATAAACACACCAACACCAGATGTCAAACAGTGGTGGGGATAAACACATATATACACATATGACAGGCTTCTTTCAGTTTCTTATTTCTTTATTCCCCTCAAGGGGCTAAACATAGAGGGGACAAACAAGGACAGACAACGGGATTAAGTCGATTAGATCGACTCCAGTGCGTAACTGGTACTTAATTTATCGACCCCGAAAGGATGAAAGGCAAAGTCGACTTCGACAGAATTTGAACTCAGAACCTAAAGACAGACAAAATACCGCTAACCATTTCGCCCGGCATACTAATGTTTCTTATTTCTTTATTGCCCACAAGGGGCTAAACATAGAGGGGACAAACAAGGACAGACAACGGGATTAAGTCGATTAGATCGACTCCAGTGCGTAACTGGTACTTAATTTATCGACCCCGAAAGGATGAAAGGCAAAGTCGACTTCGACAGAATTTGAACTCAGAACCTAAAGACAGACAAAATACCGCTAACCATTTCGCCCGGCATACTAATGTTTCTTATTTCTTTATTGCCCACAAGGGGCTAAACATAGAGGGGACAAACAAGGACAGACAAAGGGATTAAGTCAATTATATCAACCGCAGTGCGTAACTGGTACTTAATTTATCAACCCCGGAAGGATGAAAGGCAAAGTCGACCTGAGCGGAATTTGAACTCAGAATGTAACAGCAGATGAATTACCGCTAAGGATTTTGTCCGGCGTGCTAATGTGTCTGCCAGTTCGCTGCCTTCAGCCTCCTTTCAATTTCTTTCCACTCAATTCCCTCGTAAGGCTTTCCTTGGCCCAACTACTATACTACTACTACTACTACTATATCACCAATTCTCTTCCTGCATTATTACTGCCACTACTAACACCACCCTGCTGACACCCACACCACTGTCGCTGCTGCTACTACTACTACTACTACTACTACTACTACACTGCTAATGGTTCATTACCACCACTGGTAATGCTTAGCGGTAATTCGTCTGCCGTTACGTTCTGAGTTCAAATTCCACTGAGGTTGACTTTGCCTTTCATCCTTTCGGGGTCGATAAATTAAGTACCAGTTATGCACAGGGGTCGATCTAATCGACTTAATCCCTTTGTAGAAGAAGCTTTCCCAAAGTGTGTCACACATGCTATAGCATGTATACACACACACACACACACACACAGATATATATGTGTTCGTCTATTTATATAGAGATATATGTTTGCGTAAACATGCTATATATATTTTTATCTCATGGTACTTGTAAAAGAAGCGTATCTACTCACAACACACACACACACAAACACGCACGCATGCGTATATATAGATGCAGTTTGCATTCACACAAATATACATAGCTTAACATATGAATGCATTTATTTATAAATATGTGTGTGTGTGTGAAAAGTTGTTCCAGGCCACCTACACATGTACTCCACCAACCTTGAGACACCCTGGCACACATCCAGACACTACACTTTTTCACTTTTCTACCACTTAGCATCATTACCATCACCGCAACTACCACCACCACCACCACCACCACCATCATCACCACAACCACTGCTGTCATCATCACCATTGCCACAACCACCTGCGCAACCACAACTATCACCAGCACAACCACCATCACCATCACCACATCCACCACTGTTTCCACTACAACCACAACCACTGCCGTCATCACCACCATTGCCACAACCACCACCACCCTCACCGTCATCACCAGTCACCACCATCACCACATCCACCACTGTTTCCACGACAACTACCACCACCACTGCAACAACCACCACCATCCCTACTGTGGTTATTACTACTACACCACTGTCACCACCATCAATATCATTGCCACTATCAGTACCACTGCCGCAAGGGAACCATTGTGCTAGAAATAGCAGTCGTATTTCTCTCGAAGCACATCATACAGTATTACAGTTTGAAATACCATCACCAGCATCACAACCACCACGTACTACAACCTGAACAACAAACACCAGGACTACTACATCAGCATTCTACCACCACCACATCATCATCTTACCATGACCACCACCACCCAGCCTTACTGTTCCTGCTGCTATTAGTGACCACCTACACAATGAATACTACCACTATTACTACATCACTACCATGCAACCACCATCGCCACCACCGCCTTTACAATTACTACTACTACTACTACTATCACCAATTCTCTTCCTGCATTATTACTGCCACTACTAACACCACCCTGCTGACACCCACACCACTGTTGCTACTGCTGCTACTACTACTACACTGCTAATGGTTTATTACCACCACTGACACCCACACCACTGCCGTCGCTGCTATTACTACTACTACTACTACTGCTACCACACTTAATGGTTCATTACCACTACTACCATCACCACTATGTTACCATTATTGCAACCACCATCGGTGCCACCACCTGTCATTGTCACTCCCCACTGCCGCCACACATGCACACACACCACCCCTGCTACTACTACCAACACTACATCAATACTACAATAATCAAATTTATTAAAAGCTTTGATTGAAAAAATATCTAAATTGGGTCAAATCAGACAAAAGGTTGATGGGTTTTGCGTGCATGTATGTGTGTAGTTGTATGTATGTGTGTACATCTGTGTGTGTATACGTGTATATATTTGTGTGTGCATGTGCATGCATATATATGAATTGTAGTGTATGTGTTTTGTGTGCATATATGTGTGTGTATATATAAATGTGAGCGAATGTATGTGTTGTATACATGTATGTATGTGTGTATTCTACATACATTTTGCATAGTGTATACATGTGTGTGTGTGTATGGTGATGTATGTGTTAATCAGTTGTGCACTTACATGCATGCCTGCATGTGTGTACGTATAGTTTACGTACCTGTGTGTATGAATCCATGTTATGTTTCAAACACCTGTTTTCAGATGTTCATTAATGACCACAACCTGACCCCTGCCTCCTATGTTTTTGCATTTATGATTTAAATAGATTTAGAATTCATTATTCATTGAATTAAATTGAAATTTTTTAAATTAAATTTTATGTAATATATTTGTCTACGGTCATGTTATGCTGATGATTTCAAATAAGGATGAAATGGTACTACTCACAGCAACTTATGACTAGAAAGAGTACTTAGAATTGTAATGAGTAGAGAAATATATATATGTCAAATGTGTATATTGTGCTTTTCCTTTGTTATTCTTAGACTTAAAATTCAAACTTTTCACATTGCCATCATTCAAGATTTATTTACAAATGGTTGTCTCCATTTCAGATAAGTGCCACTAGTACAAAACATGTTCAGAGATTAATTCTCTTATTGTAGTATGAGGTTGGCATCAGTCTGATTATAATTTGTTTTCAAATCTAATAACAAACATGCATTAAGTCTGGTTGAAAGATGTTGATGGAAAAATCAACTGCTGTTTTTTTAGGCGGGGGTGATAGGTTCTACATTAGTATGGCAGTGTGGTCATGAAACTCACTTTGCAACCATGTGGTTTTGGGTTCAGTTCCACTGTGTGACACTTTGTGCAAGTATTGTCTACTATAGCCCCCACCCTGATTAACCAATACATTATGAGTGACCTTGGCAGGTTGAAATTGTGTGGAAGATGCTGCTATATGTGTCTGTGTGTGTGTGTGTGCAGATAGACAGATATAAACAAATAAATTTATGTAGAGTAAAAAATATAAAGAATTCTAAGGAGAGAATGCATTGTGTTTTTTTTTACTTAACAGCTGTTTCTGGACTGTATGTATGTATATTTATGTATATAACCTTGCTTGCGAATAGGTTAAGGTTGGTGACAGGAAAGGCATTTAGCCATAGAAAAGTCTGCCTCAACAAATTCTGTTTGTCCCTTGTCTGAATGGACAAATGGACATTAAAAGGATATTGGTGGCCACAACAGTGGTTTCTGATTCAATTATTGCATTGTTAGCAGAAATAAAGAATCCCACATCAAGCTACAAAGAACTATATCATTTGAATGATTTAATTCCAACCATTCCTAGTAACAATGCTGCTTCTTCAGCTTCAGTAGAATTCACTTTTGTGGGCCTGAAAGGAATAAATACTTAACCTTAATGGATTACAAAACCAGCAAAGACTACACTGCCACATTTTATTCTCCATTGCAAAAATGGTAAAGAAAAGAACAACACAGTTGGAACTGAGGTGAAGATGTTCATTGTGTTGTGAAATTTTGGAACACAATTTGGTTTCTTTAAAAAAATAGAATATAAGGAAGAATGGAGCTAACGTACAGGTAAATTAAATAAAGAAAATTATCTGGTGCTTTCATCTTTAAATTTATTCAGAGAAGAAAACTCCATCTTCTGTTTGGCAGTTTATAGAATTTATAGAAATATTAGAAATTCGGTTTATTTATGCATGACAGTTTCATATCATTGGACATTTGCATTGCATTTTGTGTACAAGATATTAATATATATACATATATATACACACATACATATATATGTATATACTTAATCATATAGAAGGGAAATAGAAATTGATAGAAATTTTCACTTCCAGTGGCCTAGCGTGTAAAAATTTAGTCCAAAGACTGTGTATTACTCATAAAATTCAGTGTACTTTTAAACACATACGAGGAATCCACTCATGGGATTCAACATGCTAGAAAGAACAGCTAGATTCCAAACCCACAAAATTAGGGATAAAATCCCGAAAGGAATAAAATGAAAAATAAAAACTTTTACCATCTAGTTTCTTGGACCAATTGGTTTCTGATTTTAGTTTAGCAAATAAGATAATTTGCTAGGTGAAATCGTTATCAACAGGTACACCTCAGGTTAAATTAAATTATATATTTAATCTGAGATATACCTGTTGATAACGATTGATATGGTTCTGGGTTCAGTCCCACTGCATGACACATTGGACAAAATGTCTTCTGCTATAATCGGGGGTGGGGCCAACCAAAGCCCTGTGGGTAGATTTGGTACATGGAAACTAAAAGTAGTCCATCATATATAGATATGTATGTGTTGGTTTGTTTGCATTCTTGTAATGTAGCAGTTTGGCAAAAGGTAGTGATTGAATAAACACAAGACTTTAGAATATACGTACTGGTGTCAATCTATTTGATTTAAACTCTTCAAAGTATGGCCCCAATCCAGACACTGAAATAAGAAAAGATGTTTGAAGCTACAGTGCGATACTCAAGCTTTTAGCTATAAGTGTATTGCATCAAACAGCAGAAACGGTTGTAAGCTAATGAAGTGCTTAAGATAATTTTTTTTTTTTGTCTTTCTAACTTCGTAATACCACTTTGCACTTGGCTAATGCTTCATTCTGAAGAATTTCTACCATCGTCATTGTCATTTAGTGTTTGTTTTCTAAAGACGGTTTCACTGGAACTGGTAAACTGGAGAACTGTATCAGACTGATTTTTGGCTTTGTTTCTATGGCTGGATGCCATAGTGTAGTAGGTGCTTTTTACATGTCACTGACACAAGTGTCTTTCACTTGTCACCAGCATGGGTGTTTCTTACGTGTCACTAACACAGGTGCTTTTATATGTCACAGGTGCCTTCTATATGTCACTGGCACAGGTGCCCTTTGTGTTGCTGGCACAGGTACCTTTTATGTGCTACTGACATGTAAAAAACACATGTATCTGTTCTGAGTTCTAACTCCAGATTATTAGTATCACTACACCTAAATGAAATATCAAAATACATTCACACATACATATATGTACTTCAACTTCTCTTCATGGAATATTGTTTCCAAACATTTCACTTTATTCTTTTAGTGTATGTGTGTATACATATATACATGGAGGTGCAATGGCTCAGTGGTTAGGGCAGTGGACTTGCTGTCGGAGGATCGCGGTTTCGATTCCCAGACGAGGTGTTGTGTGTGTTTATTGAGTGAAAACACCTAGAAGTTCCACGAGGCTCTGGCAAGGGGTGGTAGTGACCCCTGTTGTACTCTTTCACCACAACGTTCTCTCACTCTCTCTTCCTGTTTTTTTAATAATGCTGGTGGGAACACATACGCCACAGATACCGGGGAAACTGGGCCCATGAGCCTGGGTAGGCTTGAGAAGGGTGAAAAAAAACTATATATATATATATGTATATAAAGTGAGTTCACAGCTGAAACCTACACCAGTGTTGCATAACCAGCCCCAGCCCACTCAAAAGTACCTTGGATCGTAGGGCAACATGCTGTGCTTTAGGAGACCTATTGAGTCGAGTACATCAAAATCAAATGGAAATTGTAGTTGTGATTCCCATGCCGGTGGCACGTAAAAAGCATCATCTGAATGTGGCCAATGCCAGCTCCACTTAGACTGGCTTCCGTGCTGGTGGCACATAAAAAGTACCAACTGATCGTGGTCGTTGCCAGCCTCCTCTGGCTCCTTTGCCGGTGGCACGTAAAAGCACCCACTACACTCTCAGAGTGGTTGGCGTTAGGAAGGGCATTCAGCTGCCGAAACACTGCCAGATCAGACTGGATTCTGGTGCAGCCTCCCGGCTTCCCAGACCCCACTCGAACCATCCAACTCATGCCAGCATGGAAAACAGACGTTAAACGATGATGATGATGATATTGTTTGTAGAAAACATAAATCCGGAGAAAAAGCACACTCTAAGATGTAGAACAGTGTATATATTTAAATGGGGGGAGGCTGGTTTATGGGATTACCCTGGGTTTCTCATCCATAAGAGGCTTAGCTTTATGGTGTATCATTAGACCCCAAAAAACCTGTTGGTCTAAGACCTCTTCAATATATATATATGTAACATTTATGTGCTTATGTAACAGGACTTGGCACCAAATTTGAAGAAGACCTGTTGTTTTTATCTGTCTTTCATATTCAATAACTTTTCTTGTCAGTCAAGCGCATTACAAATCCATCACTGTCCAATTAACTTATCAGCAAGCTTAGAAGCACATGCATGCATGCACATATACTGCAGCAGCATTGTTGTCATTGTCTAATGCAGTGGTTTTCAACCAGGGTTCCGTGGAACCTTAGGGTTCCGCCAGTACAGTCCAGGGGTTCCGCAAGAAGTTACAAAACTGCTAAAATCGGCAGTAATTTTTAATTCTCCTGTGCAGATATGTGTGCATAAGACTATTGAATTATTGCACAGGGGTTCCTCGAGCCAGTGGAATGTTTCCCTGGGGTTCCGCTCCAGCAAAATGTTTGAAAAGCACTGGTCTAATGTCTACTGTTCTATGCTTGCATGGGCTGGAGAGAATTTATTGAGACAAATTTCTCTACATCCATGTTTCCAGAGGTGAATTATCCAAACCCCAAAGAATCCCTCTCAACACACGGCTATGATGCTCCCCCACTACTTCTGCTCGTGATCAGAGATGCACATATCGTCAGCTACCAAGGGACATGCTCAACTGGTTACGGTCAAACAACTGACAAGCAAATCTGTGGTATTGAGCAGAATATTTGCTGTAGCCCATCTTTTATGCCAAGATAAAACAATGTACATGATAACACTTCCAATCAGTTAAGATCAGAAGCCACAAGAGCCACTGCCTGGTACTGCATCATGGCATCGGTATTTCGACTGCCGTTACGTTCTGAGTTCAAATTCCACCAAGGTCGACTTTGCCTTTCATCCTTTCGGGGTCGATAAATTAAGTACCTGTTAAGCACTGGGGTCGATGTAATCGAATTAATCCGCTTGTCTGTCCTTGTTTGTCCCCACTATGTTTAGCTCCCTGTGGGCAATAAAGAAATAAATTATTATTATTATTATTAATATTATTAATTCCATTTAAAAAAAAATTGAAGCATGTCTTTGACAATTCCAGAGTATATTGAACTTATTTTGTGCATGATTTTTGACCCACCCTTTATGTGTGCATATACACACACACTGGGCTTCTTTCAGTTTCCATCTACCAAATCCACTCTCAACGCTTTGGTTAGCCCAGGAGCTATACTAGGTGCCCTGCAATAGGATTGAACTGAAGACCACATGGGTTGGGCTGAAAAAGCAAGCTCCTTCACTGCATACCATCACTACCACCTCTGCTAACACCACCAACACCATCACTACCACTACCACCATCACTTCCAAAAAGAGTATCATAACACCATCAGCCACAAATTATGTATCACCATCATCATCATCATCACCATTGTCATTAGATTCCGCCACCTCTGTTCTTTCCTCTGGAACCACCACCACACCACCACCACCACTGCTAACAGCAGCAGCAGACATGTCTTGGTGTCTCTGCCATGCTGGAGCCTCTCATTACAGTTGGTTAATCTTATTATTACAGTCTGTCACAGTAAATATTTAATGAGTTTACAAACTTGATGACGACGACGGTGGTGGAGGTGGGTCGGTGGGTCGGTGGGTGGGTTTGTTGGGGGGGGGGGGTGCAGCTGCGTGTAGGGTGGTGGTCGTGGTTGTGATGTGAGGGGGTGGTGCGTTGATTGTAGAACAACAACTGCAGAAGACAGACATATGTGACAAAAATTAGTGAATAACACCACCACCACCCCTACTACTACTACCACCGATACCATTTCTGCTACTACCACCACCAACATCACTTACTCCTACCAACACCGCCTCTACTACTACTGCTACCAACATCTCTACTGCTACTACTACCACCACTACTATTACTATCAGCACCATGTCTACTACTACCAACACCACTAATGCTGCTACTACTGCTACCACCACCACCACTACTACAACTACCAACACTAACTACTATACTACTACTACCACCACTACTACTACTACTATCACTACTACTGCTACCACCACTACTACCACCACCACTACTACCACCACCACCACTACTACTGCCACTACCACTACTACTACAAACACAACTACCACCACTACCACTATTATCAACACCATATCTGCTACTACTAGTACTACTATTACCAAACTACTACTACTACCAACACCACCACTTCAAGTACCAGTCACACTACAATGCTACTACTATCACAACCAACCACAAAAGCAACAACTGCAATAACAACACCAACTACTACTACTACTACTACCAGCAAAAATGAAAACAGTAACCACGACAACAGCATTAAGCAACAACAATAATAATTAACCAACATAAATGAAAGCGGTGTTGCTAATTATATTTCTTATGCCTGTGATTGTTCAATAGTGTGTTATGTGGTATGTAACATAGTATGATGTGGTGTGTTTGTGTGTTCTACAGCTGTGTAAGTAGTGTAGTGCAAATTTGGTATGTGAGGCGTGCTAAAATGTATGTGCGTGTGTGGCAGGATCGGTGTATATGTTGCATTTCGAATAGACAGGAAATGTTGATTGTTGCTATTGTTGTTATTTTTTGCTTCTTGTTTTTTTTTTCTCGCCATCCCCTCGTTACCCCCTCTCCTTCCCTCCACTCACCCCCATGCTGAGGCGCAAAAAATTAACCAATATCTGCCAGTATGAGGTGTTGAGATATTCATATCAGACATTTTATAACTAAGGTGAAAGACTTCATCTCTGTCACTACCGCTTTACATTGTCTGTTTCTTTTTATTTGTGTTCTTCGTGCTGTTGCTAACTAACACACTGTTTATTTCTGTACTTGTTGCTAACACACCCTTTTTACATTTGTGTTCTTGTTTTGCTGTTGCCAATTCACTGTCTTTTTATTTCTGCACTTGATGCTAACACACCCTTTAATATTTGTGTTGCTAGCACACTTCATTTCTGTATTTGTTGCTAACACACCCTTGTGTATTTGTGTTCTTGTTGCTGTTACTAATACACTGCCTGTCTATTTCTTTACTTGTTGCTAACACACTCCTTGATAGTTGTGTTCTTGTTGTGGTTGCTAACACACTTAATATCTGTACTTGTTGCTAACGCACCTTTCTATGGTTGTGTTCTTGTTGCTGTTACTAATACACTGTTTATTTCTGTACTTATTGCTAACACGCTTTTTAATAGTTGTGTTCTTTTTGTGGTTGCTAACACACTGTTTATTTCTGTACTTGTTGCTAACACACTCCTTGATAGTTGTGTTCTTGTCATGGTTGCTAACACACTTAATATCTGTACTTGTTGCTAACACATTCCTTGATAGTTGTGATCTTGTCATGGTTTGCTAACACACTTAATATCTGTACTTGTTGCTAACGCACCCTTCTATATTTGTGTTCTTGTTGCTGTTACTAATACACTGTTTATTTCTGTACTTGTTGCTAACATGCTTTTTGATAGTTGTGTTCTTTTTGTGGTTGCTAACACACTGTATATTTCTGTACTTGTTTGTTGCTAATACACTGTTTCATAGTGTGTGCTTATTACTGTTGCATATGCATTGTGTTATTACGTTTTTGTTGCTGTTGCTAACACATTGTCTGCTTTATTACTGCTCTTGTTGCTAGCATGTTATCAGTCAGTTTGTCCACTTGTTGCCAACAATCCATCCTTTTGAAGTTCTTGTTGCTCTTGCCTACATCTCACTTTTATTTGTGTTCTTGTTGCTAATACAGTATCTTTCCTGTGTTTTTCTTGCTGCTGTTAACACAATCTGTTTCATTTGTTTTGCTGTTGCTAAATACACTGTTGTAAAAGTGTGGCATTACTGTTGCTAATACACTGTTGTAAAAGTGTGGCATTACTGTTGCTAATACACTGTTGTAATAGTGTGGCATTACTGTTGCTAATACACTGTTGTAAAAGTGTGGCATTACTGTTGCTAATACACTGTTGTAATAGTGTGGCATTACTGTTGCTAATACACTTGTAAAAGTGTGGAATTACTGTTGCTAATACACTGTTGTAAAAGTGTGGCATTACTGTTGCTAATACACTGTTGTAATAGTGTGGCATTACTGTTGCTAATACACTTGTAAAAGTGTGGAATTACTGTTGCTAATACACTGTTGTAAAAGTGTGGCATTACTGTTGCTAATACACTGTTGTAATAGTGTGGCATTACTGTTGCTAATACACTTGTAAAAGTGTGGCATTACTGTTGCTAATACACTGTTGTAAAAGTGTGGCATTACTGATGCTAATACACTGTTGTAATAGTGTGGCATTACTGTTGCTAATACACTTGTAAAAGTGTGGAATTACTGTTGCTAATACACTGTTGTAAAAGTGTGGCATTACTGTTGCTAATACACTGTTGTAATAGTGTAGCATTACTGTTGCTAATACACTGTTGTAATAGTGTGGCATTACTGTTGCTAATACACTGTTGTAAAAGTGTGGCATTACTGTTGCTAATACACTGTTGTAAAAGTGTGGCATTACTGTTGCTAATACAATGTTGTAAAAGTGTGGCATTACTGTTGCTAATACGCTGTTTTACATGTACTGGGTGTACTCTTACTGTTGCTAATCCACAGTTGTAAAGTATGGAGTCGCTGTAGTTTTTGTTGTTTTTTTTTAGCTTGTAACAAAACTAAACTATAAATACTCTTCTCTATAAACATTGACTTCTATTTCTCTCATTTGTAAAACCTGGGCATGAGAAACAAAGTCATTAAATGAAAGGATGATATATGAACATATGTAAACGATGATAATAATGATAAATATACTCACACATGTATAGGCGTATGCATATATGTGTGTGTGTGCATAGTTTCATATAGTTATATATGTATGTATATATATATATATATATATATATATATAGATATATGTTTTATATATGTATATAGATATATGTTTTATATATGTATATAGATATATGTTTTATATATGTATATAGATATATATGTTTTATGTATGTATATATATATAAATATATATGTTTTATATATGTATATATATATAAATATATATGTTTTATATATGTATATATATAGTTTTATATATGTTTTATATATGTATATATATATGCATATATATATAGTTTTATATATGTATATATATATGCATATATATATAGTTTTATATATGTATATATATATGCATATATATATAGTTTTATATATGTATATATATATGCATATATATATAGTTTTATATATGTATATATATATGTATATATATATGCATATATATATAGTTTTATATATGTATAGATATATGTATGTATATATAGTTTATGTATAGATATATGTATGTATAGTTTTATATATGTATATATACATGTATGTATATATGGTTTTATATATGTATATATACATATATGTATATATAGTTTTATGTATGTATAAATATATAGTTTTATATATATATATATAAGTATAGATATAGTATTTTTATATAAATGGTTACATATTTATGTGTATATATACATATACATATAGATACGTGTGTGTACAGAAGTATGTAATATTTTAGGCATCTTACAAGATTAAGATGAATAAAGATTAAGATTATGATTATTTCTTCAGTTCTGTTGATTATTTCTGGTTCCGACCAGCTGCTGCCATTATGGTTGCTGGTGGTGATGGTGGTGGTGGTGGTGGTGGTTTTGGTAACGCCATCGCTATCATCACGCTGCTACTGCATTACCATCAGCTGATGGTTAGTATAGAAAATGCACCACCACTGCCACCATTACCATCACCAACACCATTAAAATATATCTGTCCCTACAATCACAACACTCACACTACCACCACCAACATCACTACCTATTTCTTTACTACCCACAAGGGGCCAAATACAGAGGGGACAAGCAAGGACAGACAAACGGATTAAGTCGATTACATCGACCCCAGTGCGTAATTTATCGACCCCGAAAGAATGAAAGGCGAAGTCGACCTCGGCGGAATTTGAACTCACAATGTAACGGCAGCCGAAATACCGCAAAGAATTTCGCCCGACGTGCTAATGACTCTGCCAGCTTGCCACCACA
>NC_043022.1:18362292-18369792 GCF_006345805.1 Octopus sinensis
CACCTAATCACCCTTGCCCATCTTGTTGCTTAACAACAACACCATCATCATCACCATCACCGTGACTGAAACATAACAGAAAACCTCATTGTGACGCTTCACAACATGGATGGAGGCAACCATTTTCAAAGATACATTTTTTATCAAAATAAGAAATTGTGACAAAAGAAATTCTTTACTTTTATTTATTTATTTATTGGTTTGATTTTCACAAAAAATGGAAAAGAAAAAGAAACAATTCAGAATGGAAGTCTCCTATGAAAAAAAACAGTTTCTGTTTTCACTGACCCCCTTGAAAAATGAAAAGCATTTCTGGATTTGGCTGGGCTTGAACTCAGTGCATAAAGATCTATAGAGCTTATAAACTGCAAGACATCTTGTTAGACATTTTAACTTTACTGCCAGTCACTTGCCTGTAATAATAATAATAATAATAGTGTGCTAACATTTCTTATTTCTTTACTGCTCACAAGAGGCTAAACATAGAGGGGACAAACAAGGACAGACAAACAGATTAAGTCGATTACATCAACCCCAGTGCATAACCGGTACTTAATTTATCAACCCAGAAAGGATGAAAGGCAAAGTTGACCTTGGCAGAATTTGAACTCAAAATGTAAAGACAGACGAAATACCTAGGGGCTAAACACAGATGGGACAAACAGATTAGGTCAATTACATCGACCCCAGTGTGTAACTGGTACTTAATTTATCAACCCTGAAAGGATGAAAGGCAAAGTCAACCTCGGCAGAATTTGAACTCAGAACGTAAAGACAGACGAAATACCGCTAAGCATTTCGCCCGGCGTGCTAACGATTCTGCCAACTTGCCACCTAATTCTTGATATTATTTAAGCACATGGTCTAAAATTTTGTGGAAGTACATGTTAGTTAAGTACATAATTATAATGAACCCAGTAGTTGACTGGTACTTTATTTTATCGACCCAGGAAGGTTGAAAGGCAAAAGCTTGTCTTGGTGGATTTGAACTCAGAATGTAAAAGAGCTGTAACAAATTAAACAAAGCATTTTGCCCTCCACTCTAACTGCTCTAAGCTGTTTTTTCCTCACAGGACCTTCCATTGTGTATTAAAGTTTTATTTTTTTTTATAACCAAGAACAATAAATAAAACCCAAAAAAAAGCAAACGAGAATAAATTAACAAATAAAAAACAAAGAATTAAACATATAAAAAAAAAGACTGTTTTGTAATTTTGTTGATCAAATAAACTGTCTCTTTGAAAACGGTTGCTTCCACCCCTGTACCGATTCTCCATCCTGCACATTACTACCCAAAACAACCACCCCGGTATCCACAACAACAGCAATACCATCATCATTATCATCATCATCATCATCATCACCGACGACATCAACAACAATATCTTTTCATGCTGGTCTTTAGAAGATATTTTCTCTTTACATGTTAATTAAGTGGTGTGGAGAGTATTTCCCTTGATTGCGTTAATTCGTTGTTTTGGGAGGAAACATACATACATGCATACATATATACATGCGCATATATAGTCTCTGACACCATGCATATAATATACACACAATACACATGCATACACTCATCTGTCTCTCTAGCTCTATGTATCTCTCTTTGTATATATATATATATATATATATATTATATATATATATCTTTGTATATATATATATAATATATATATGCGTATGTTATAATAGCAGAGAGGGAGATACATGCAAGCAAACATGCATGTGTGTGTGTATATATATATATATACATACATGTGTACACATAAGAGGCAAGCACATGCACACCTACATATGCATATACACACACGTACATGTATATATAGACACACAAGCATAAGCATAATATACATACAGGAGCATACACTCATCCACTTATGTATACACGTATATATATATATATGCCCATATGTACGCATAGACATATACACTGAAATATTGAAGTACGTATATATGCATATATGTGTGTGTATATATACACATACACGTAAATTTTATGTATTTTTATATACGCACACATGGACACATGCCGACACATATTCTCGCATATAACCAAGGAAATGATTTTTAATTAATAGTTGATTAAAATAAATTAATATATAAACTGAGAAAATTTAAAAAAAAATTCGAATCCCCACCCTCTGCCCACCTCCAACAACCCACCCCAAACAATTAATTTTTTTGATGTGTTTGTTTATATTTTATATTTGTTATGTTGGGGACAGAAAAGAAAAACAATAAAGACAAAACAAAAATAAGAAGAAAAAAAAGCATTACTAAAATAACATGTTTATAATAGAGATGCTCAGAGGTGGCTGTGTGGTAAAGAGTTTGACTTACCAACAATGCAGGTTCTAGGTTCAAATCCATTGACAGTACTTTAGAACAGTGGTTTTCAACCAAGGTCCATCTGGCCCTTCGGGGTCCATATAAGATTTTGTTATAAAGTTTATGTTCAATAAATTGGTTGTACTTCTACAATAGGCATAGGTATGTCTGTGTGGTAAGAAGGTTGCCTCCCAACCACATGGTTCTGGGTTCAATCCCACTGATGATGATGATTATAATATATATATATATATATATATATTTATATATATATATATTAATTATATATTTAGTCGCAGGAGTGGCTGTGTGGTAAGTAGCTTGTTTACCAACCACATGGTTCCACGTTCAGTCCCACTGAGTGGCACCTTGGGCAAGTGTCTTCTGCTATAGCCCCGGGCCGACCAATGCCTTGTGAGTGGATTTGGTAGCCGGAAACTGAAAGAAGCCCGTCGTATATATATATATGTATGTGCATGTATGTTTGTGTCTGTGTTTGTCCCCTTAGCATTGCTTGACAACCGATGCTGGTGTGTTTATGTCCCCGTCACTTAGCGGTTCGGCAAAAGAGACTGATAGAATAAGTACTGGGCTTACAAAGAGTAAGTCCCGGGGTCGAGTTGCTCGATTAAAGGCGGTGCTCCAGCATGGCCGCAGTCAAAATGACTGAAACAAGTAAAAAGAGAAAAAAGAGAATATATATATAATTATCATAGGTGCAGGCATACCTGTGTGGTAAGAAGCTTGCTTGCCAACCACATGATTCCGGGTTCAGTCCCACTGCATAATACCCGGAATCTCAGTCCGTTACGTTTTTATGTTCATTAACTCCTCCTAGGCTGTTGGTGCAAGGACAATGAAACTCAAATCAGCGACTCCGCTAATCCCAGAGAATGTCCTAAGGGACATTGATTTTAAGGGTTGCCTAATTGGGGTCTCACTGACCCTCCTATTTTCACTGCATTTTAAACTAAATACATGGCATTGGTGACCAAATTGGAGCAATGATGATGAATGTCATACCATGAACTCCCAGGGAGTATCGTAAGGAGGTTGAATTTCTGAAGGGCTGCTTAAATGGGACCTTACTGATCCCCCTATTTTTACTTCATTTACCTTGCTCCTTTGCTTATTGATTAAACTATGATCAGCATCAGTGCTTGGCACATTTGCAGAAATAAATTTGGGCATTCTAAATACCTTCACGTATATTGAAATTGAGATAAGGAGTTATGATAGGTACGTTTCAAGTGTGGTAGTGTGGATATTTATATTTTGTAGTTTATGAAACTTATGTCTAGTATATGTGTATGTATACACATTAGGAGATGCTAAAACCTTCTTGGTTTTAAGGGTATCACAAAAGGCTTCTTTGGAGGCCCAACCTTCGGAGTTCTTTTACAGGGCTTAGAGAAACTCAAGGACCACTGTAATAAGTGTGTGAATCTGAGAGGGAAATGTGTTAAATACAATCATAATTAACTGATTGTCTTGTATTTTCTTTTTGACCCAAAGCCAGGAACCCTTCAACATCTCCTCAGAGAAGCTTCCAAACAGTTTCCCATCAACCAAATTCACTCTCAAGGCATCGGTTGGCCTAGGTCTCTTGTAGAAGACACCGGTCCAGAGTGCTGTCTAGTGGAACTGAACCTGAAACCACATGGTTGAGAAGCAAACTTCTTAACCACTTGGCCAAACTTCAGACTCATTGAAATATTAGTACAGGAGGGGGGGAGTCGATACAAAACCATGGCATTCCAACCCATCTGTTAGTGGAATTGGCAGTCAATATAATCGACTCTACACCCCACGTGCCCCGCAATCTCCATAACTCTTGCTTTATCTCCTTTCTTCTTCTCCGAAACAATTTGTGGTGGTGGCCTTGTGCTTATGTTCATAAAAAGAAAATCGTTATTCCAAATTTTTTTGTGGAAACAAACACTCACCATTCAAAAATTTTCGAATAATATTAATGTTAATGTTAATAATTATAATTATTATTATTATTGTCGTTATAATAATAAACTTGCTTTTTGTTCTCTGGTTTGGGGTTTTAATTCAATAATTTTTTGTTTTTTGGAAAGAGGGGGTGGGTGCAGTGTTTTGTTTGTTCTTTGGGGGAGTTTTTCCTCTGAAATATTTAAGTCAATAATATTCATAAAAAAACCAACTTTCTATTAACTAAAAACATAAAAATATTCAAAACCAATAATAATAATAATAATAATAATAGTAATAATACTAACGAAAGAAAATATGTGAAGATGATTCTGAAATTCTTTAGCTAATAAATAAACGAATGAATATGTATTTTTTTTATTTTTAAAAACAATATATGAACAAGGAATTTCGAAATAAAATTTAAAAAGAAAGAAACTTGATTTCTGCAATGTACAACAACAACAACAACAACGGCTAACAAAGAGGCAAGCAAAATAATAAACCAAGTTTTGTATTGAAAAGAAGGAAGCAAAGTTTTTTTTTCTTTTTCTTTTTTGTTTTTTTTTTGTTTTTTTGTTGAGTTTTTTTTTTTTAAATTGAGGTATTAAGAATGAAAAATAAAAAAGAAAGAAAGAATGAAAAAAGAGTAAAGTTAAGAATTTTATTATCCAATCAGAAAGCAGAAACATTGTTTCATCTCTTGTCTTGGATTATTATTATTATTATTATTATTACTATTATTATAAAAGGTATAATGAGAGACTGTTGTTATCGCTTTTGGAAAATAGTTAAGATGTTTGTTTGTGGGTGTGTCAGTATTTATACACACACACACACACACATATAATGTATATATCATAGAGAGGGATGTACAAAACTGTGTGAGAAATGTGTATGTATATATGTATAATAAATAGAGAATTATATATGTATAGATATGTGTGGGTGTGCCTATGTGTATAATATATAGAGAGCTATGTGTGTGTGTGAACAATATATATATAGAGAGAGAGGTATATATGTGTGTATATATATATATAGATATATATATGTATGTATATATCACATATGTGAAGGTATGTTTATATGTGGGTGGGTGAGTGAATATGACCATTCATTTATTTTGTATCCACTTTTTTATACTAGTATTAATTATATGAATGTGTGTATATGTATGTTTATATATATATATATAGCAAGCAGGGTGGCATCATTTGAAGGCTAAAACTATGCAAAGCGTATTGTGACCAGCGATGTGTAGCAACATCTGATAACCTGGTTGGTCACAGTGATACATATATATATATATATATATATATATATATATACACACACACACATCTATGTATATAGATGTGTGTGTGGATATCTGTTTATTTGTTTGTTCTTCCACCATTTTACCGGGCTAGCCTAGGTTAAACAAATATCCAAGTGGAGACATTGTTCTACAGCTGGATGCCCTTACTGATGCTAACCCCTACCTGTTGTTTTTCAAGTAAGGGATTTCCTATTTCTCTTTAGCTTTCATGGCACACAGCAAGCAGACAGTTTATTTGGCAGGAGAAATGCCAACAGCAACAACAACACGCCTTCTACATCATAACAAGCTCAAATGCACACAAACACACGAACACACATCATTGACATATACATGCTTATATATACACACACACACAGACACAGGCACACACGTTTTGTGTGTCTGTGATGAGCTCCTTTTTAGGTCTGTTTTCCAGATCCACTTGCAAAGCTTTGGCAGACCCAAGACTACAGCGGAAGACGTTTTTGCAAACGTTTGCTTGCCAGGTACTTGGTTGGTAAGCAAACTCTTGAACTGTGCAGCTATATACAGATATAGACACACACACACATCATATGCCTACATACATGCACACGCATTGGTAGAGGCCTGGAGAAGCTTGCTTCCCAACCCTGAGGTCTTAGGTTCAGTCCCACTGCATGGCACCTTGGGCAGATGTCTTCTGCTATAGCCCTGAGTCAAACAAAACCTTGGGAGTGGATTTAGTGGAGAGAACCTGAAATAAGCCAGTTGCATGTGTATACATACATACATAAACATATATGTGTGTGTATGTTGGGCCTCGCGGAGGCCAAGTGGCTGAGTTCCTTTTGAGTGTTGGGCCTCACGGAGGCCAAGTGGCTGAGTTCCTTTTGAGTGTTGGGCCTCACGGAGGCCAAGTGGCTGAGTTCCTTTTGAGTGTTGGGCCTCACGGAGGCAATGACCAAGACCTTTGGCATTATGTCGTGCTTGAGAAGAAGACCCATCAAGCCGAGCAAAATCACAGCTGTGGCAGACACTGGTGTCACACAAATGGCACCCATGCCGGTGGCACATAAAACCACCCATTACAATCTCTGAGTGGTTGGCATTAGGAAGGGCATCCAGCCATAGAAAACGATGCCAAATGAGAATGGAGTCTGGTGCAGCCTTCCAGCATGCCAGCCCAATCAAACCATCCAGCCCATGCCATCGTGGACAACAGACGTTAAAGGATGATGAGGATGATGTGATTGTGTATCCTTGTCTAGACTGGTACTTGGCAACCAGTATGCCACTGAACACTGATGTTCAACAAGACAATGCTAGGTGTGCCGCAGTGTAATCTGAATATAATTTTTTTCCCCCCATACTTTTAGTTATATTTTTAGTTCAGGTGTATGACCGAATTTTGAAAAGAATCCAGGTGTGTTGCAAAGGAAAGAAAAGGTGCAAAGCACTGATCTAGACATGATCTCATCACATGATGGTTGTAAATGAGCATTTCCATCATACAAGCGAGATTGTTTACTGCCAGTCTTTTGTGACAAAACATTACTGGTCATGGGAAAGTATTACCTTGCTGAGAAAACAGGTGTGGGTTGGTGACAGGAAGGGCATCATGCTGTAGAAGATTCACCTCAACAAATTCCATCTGACATAGGCAAACCTGGAAAAGTGGACATTAAATGATACGTATAAGGGTATCACTAAAGGTCAGTTTATTACTGGGCTTAAAAAATGTGGAGGACTACTGCAATAAGTGTGTGAATCTGAGAGGAGAATATGTTGGATAAAATAATAATTAACTGATCCTCCGGTATTTTCTTTTTACCCAAGCGCAGGAGTGGCTGTGTGGTAAGTAGCTTGCTAACCAACCACATGGTTCCGGGTTCAGTCCCACTGCGTGGCATCTTGGGCAAGTGTCTTCTGCTATAGCCCCGGGCCAACCA
>NC_043022.1:18379792-18414792 GCF_006345805.1 Octopus sinensis
AGCAATGACCCCAAAAAGGTATGTCCTCAAATACCTTATGCACCCTGAGTGTGTGTGTCTGTGTGTGTGTATATATATATATATATATATATATATATATATATGAGGAGCATTCCATCGGTTATGATGACAAGGGTCCCAGCTGATACAATCAATGGAATAGCTTGCTTGTAAAATTAATGTGAAAGTGGTTGGGCATTCCAAAGACATGTGTACCCTTAACGTAATTCTCAGGGAGATTCAGCATGACACAGAGAGTGACAAAGCTGGCCCTTTGAAATACACATACTATTCATTCTTGCCTGCTGAGTGGACTGGAGCAATGTGAAATAAAGTGTCGCTGGGAACTGAACTCACAACCTTACAATCGTGAGCCGAATGCCCTAACCATTAAGCCACCTGTTTTCACTGTATGTATATATAGATATATATATATATATATATATATTATATATATATATATATGAGGAGCATTCCATCGGTTATGATGACAAGGGTCCCAGCTGATACAATCAATGGAATAGCTTGCTTGTAAAATTAATGTGAAAGTGGTTGGGCATTCCAAAGACATGTGTACCCTTAACGTAATTCTCAGGGAGATTCAGCATGACACAGAGAGTGACAAAGCTGGCCCTTTGAAATACACATACTATTCATTCTTGCCTGCTGAGTGGACTGGAGCAATGTGAAATAAAGTGTCGCTGGGAACTGAACTCACAACCTTACAATCGTGAGCCGAATGCCCTAACCATTAAGCCACCTGTTTTCACTGTATGTATATATAGATATATATATATATATATATATATTATATATATATATATATATATATATATATATATATATAAAATTGAATAAGGGTAGAAATTGATTTTAATCAATTAAAACCAGTGGCCCAGCATATTAAAAAAATCCGAAGATTAAAATATTTTTTACATACAAAATTTAAAGGACTGACCTCTAAAAGTGGACGGTCAGTATGATAGATATAGACGTCAAAATCGCTATTTTCTAGCATATTGACCTTCCAATTTTAGTGGTCAGTCCTTTAAATTTTGTATGTATATATATATATATATATATATATTATAAATAGATGAGTGTATTTTTACCTTGTTAACAATTAACACGGAAAAATAAATAAATAGTTACCAGGGCAGCAAAAATCTCACAAGTAAAGATGTTGTAACTCCTTGTCTATAAAGGTTGAAACTTCGTGTTTACGTTGAATATTTTGAATAATATGAATAAAAAATGGAGTTAAAAATGTCGTATTGACGAGTTTCGTTTTTTCACTTTCCCGAAGAGAAGATTGCATTGTTTATACCTTTTATTCATTTGAATAGTATCAGTGGAATTTTCGAAACATATGTAGAAAGTAAAAATACTTGTTTAAACCTGCGTTAACTCCATTTTTTATTCATATATATATATATATGTATATATATATATATGTATATAAATTAATGTTCATTTATAATAAAAACAATTACTCTGTACTTTTGAGGAGCACAAATTTATTATTCTTATACAAAAATGCAGTTGACTTCAAAGTCACTGCCAACAACATTCTTGTATGTGTATAAACAATTGCAGCATGGAAGGTGTTTATAAGCCATTTAAAAACAAACAAAGACCGTTAGATTCACCTCAACACTTAGATTTAATTTGCCAAAATAATATTTTTGTTGCTTTGAGATCGCAACCCAATCACTGACAAAATTCTGTACTGCATCACCGAATTTGTCAATGAGCAGGTTGCAGTCTCAAAGCAACAAAAATATTTTGGCAAATTCAGTTTAACTGTCGAAGTGAATCTAACGGTTTTTATGCATTTTTAAATGGCTTATAAACACCTTCCATGCTGCAACTGCTTTTGTTTCAGCACACGATCTCAGATCAGGTCACTTGCTATGCAAGTACATCTCTGTAATATAAATATATATATATAATATATATATATATATACAAATATTTTATAATTATAAACATAATTATAATTAGGGTTCAGCTAAATGCTTCACCACATACCGAATTTAGAAATAGGAGTTAAAAATTCCTAATAGTAGAAAAGGCAGAATCATTGGCACGCTGGATGAAATGCTCAGCGGTATTTCATTTGCCACTAGGTTCTGAGTTCAAATTCCGCCGAGGTCGACGACTTTGCCTTTCATCCTTTCGGGCTCAATAAATTAAGTATCTGTGAAACACTGGGGTCGATATAATCGATTTGTCCCCTCCCCCAAAATAGCTGTCCATGTGGCAATATTAGAAACCATTATTATTATTATTATTATTGTATTATAACTATAAGTAACACCACCACCACCACCTCTACTACTACTGCTGCTAATATTACAAACACCAGTACCACTACTGCTGATACTACTGCTTACATAATTGTTGCTATTATTACTACTACAACTACCACCATCACTTTTAATAGTACTACCATTAGTACCACTGCAACCACTACAACTGGTGGTGGTAGTTGGTGTTGGTGGTGGTGGTGGTGGTGGTAGTAGTTGGTGGTAGTTGATGTTGGTGGTGGTGGTGGTGGTGGTAGTTGGTGGTGGTGGTGGCGGTAGTTGTTGTTGGTGGTGGTAGTGGTGGTAGTGGTAGTGGTTGGGGTGGTGGTGGTAGTAGTACAGCTGCTGTTCACTGGTGCTACTTATTAAAACGGTAAATACTCTAATAATATAGGTACAGCTGTATGTCTGCTTTAATGGATTGGTATAGGTAGTAGTACTAATAGTGGTGGTGGTAGAGGCTCTAGTGGTTGTAGATCTGGCAGTGGTGATCATTTTTTTTTATACTGTACATGTGTGTGAGTATGTTGATAGATATCATCATCATTGTCATTATTTAACGTCCATTTCCCTTATTTATATATGTATGTATATGTATGGATGAGCATGTACACTTATATTTTATTTCTATATACTATGGATGTATATGTGTGGATGTGTATGTATATATTATATTTTTATATACTATGTATGTATATATGGATGTATTTATATATATATATATTATTTTTATATACTATGTATGTATCTATGTGGATGTGTATATATATATTTATATATCGTTTATATATGTATATGTATGGATGTGTACGTGTGTGTGGATGTATATATATATATACATTATTTATTATATACTATGTATGTATATATGTGGATGTGTATATATATATATTTATATTTATATATCGTTTATATATGTATGGATGTGTACGTGTGTGGATGTATATATATATATATATATATACATTATTTTTATATACTATGTATGTATATATGTGGATGTGTATATATATATATATATATATATATATATCATCATCATCATCATCATCATTTAGCGTCCGTTTTCCATGCTAGCATGGGTTGGACGGTTCAACTGGGGTCTGGGGAGCCCGAAGGCTGCACCAGGCCAGTCAGATCTGGCAGTGTTTCTACAGCTGGATGCCCTTCCTAACGCCAACCACTCCGAGAGTGTAGTGGGTGATTTTATGTGCCACCGACACAGGTGCCAGACGAGGCTGGCGAACGGCCACGCTCGGATGGTGTTTTTATGTGCCACCGACACAGGTGCCAGACGAGGCTGGCAGACGGCCACGCTCGGATGGTTTTTTATGTGCCACCGACACAGGTGCCAGATGAGGCTGGCAGGTGCCAGACGAGGCTGGCAGACGGCCACGCTCGGATGGTGTTTTTATGTGCCACCGACACAGGTGCCAGATGAGGCTGGCGGACGGCCACGATCGGATGGTGTTTGTTACGTCCCCAAAGCACGGAGGCCAGTCTATGCGGTACTGGCTACGGCCACGTTCGGATGATTTTCTTGTGTGCCACCGGCACTGGTACCACAAGATACAAATTCCATTTATGCTCATCTATTTTGATTTGTTTTGATTTGATTTGATTTTCACTTGCCTCAACAGGTCTACACAAGTGTCACTTGCCTCAACAGGTCTTCACAAGTGTCACAAGAAGGAAGGTATGCACAGGTGGACTGTCTACGTCGCCGGGTCTTCGGATGGTGTCTTTATGTGCCACCGACACAGGTGCCAGATGTGGCTGGCGAACGGCCACGATCGGATGGTTTTCTTGTGCCACCGTACTGGAACCACAAAGATACAAATTCCATTGATGTTCATCTATTTTGATTTGGTTTGATTTTCACTTGCCTCAACAGGTCTTCACAAGTGTCACGCGTGTCCTTGTGTGCCACGGTACTGAACCACAAAGATACAAATTCCATTGATGTTCATCTATTTTGATTTGGTTTGATTTTCACTTGCCACAACAGGTCTTCACAAGTGTCACGCGTGTCACACACTCCTCAACAGGTCTCCACAAGTGTCACACACTGCCTCTGCCTCAACAGGTCTTCACAAGTGTCACACACTTGCCTCTGCCTCAACAGGTCTTCACAAGTCATAAGAGGGAAGGTATGCACAGGTGGACTGACTACGTCGCCGGTCTTTGGATGGTGTTTTTATGTGCCACCGACACAGGTGCCAGGTGAGGCTGGCGAACGGCCACGATCAGATGGTGTTTGTTGTGCCCACAGCACGGAGGCCAGTCGATGCGGTACCAGCTACGGCCACTTCGGATGGTTTTCTTGTGTGCCACCGGTACTGGAACCACAAAGATACAAATTCCATTGATATTCATCTATTTTGATTTGGTTTGATTTTGATTTTCACTTGCCTCAAGGTCTTCACAAGTGTCACACACTTGCCTCAACAGGTCTTCACAAGTGTCATAAGAGGGAAGGTATGCACAGGTGGACTGACTACGTCGCCGGGTCTTCGGATGGTGTCTTTATGTGCCACCGGCACAGGTGCCAGATGAGGCTGGCGAACGGCCACGATCGGATGGTGTTTGTTGTGCCCACAGCACGGAGGCCAGTCGATGCGGTACTGGTTACGGCCACGTTTGGGTGGTTTTCTTGTGTGCCACCGGCACTGGTACCACAAAGAATACAATTCCACTGATGTTCATCTATTTTGATTTGTTTTGATTTGATTGATTTTCACTTGCCTCAACAGGTCTTCATAAGTGTCACAGAAGGAAGGTATGCACAGGACTGACTACGTCCCAGGTCGGGGCCACGGGTTATGGCCTGACTAGTCTTGCCGGGTCTTCTCATGCACAGCATACTTCCATAGGTCTCGGTCTCTAGACATTTCCTTAGTGAGACCTAAAGTTCGAAGGTCGTGCTTCACCACCTCGTCCCAGGTTTTCCTGGGTCTACCTCTTCCACAGGTTCCCTCCACTGCTAGGGTGTGTTTTGCACAACAACTATCTTCAGCCTTTCTTGTCACATGACCATACCAGCGCAGCCGTCTCTCTTGCACGCCACAACTGACGCTTCTTAGGTTCAGCTTTTCTCTCAAGGAACTTACACTCTGACGATTATGAACACTGACATTACACATCCATCGGAGCATACTGGCTTCATTTCTTGCGAGCTTACGCATATCCTCACGCACCGGCCCATGTTTCACTACCATGTAGCATGGCTGTACGTACACATGCATCATACAGTCTGCCTTTTACTCTGAGCGAGAGGCCTTTTGTCACCAGCAGGGGTAAGAGCTCTCTAAACTTTGCCCAGGCTATTCTTACTCTAGCAGTTACACTTTCAGCACACCCACCCCGCTACTGACTTGGTCTCCTAGGTAGCGGAAGCTATCACTACTTCTAGTTTGTCTCCCTGGAACGTGGCAGAAGTTGGTCTCTGCATATTTCCAGTGTTTATTGCTCCTGAGCATTTGCCACAGACAAAAACTATTTTCTAGTTAGCCTTCCTTTGACATTGCTGCACCTCTTATGTGTCCATAGCTTACACTTGGTGCATCTTATAGAGTTTCTACCTACACCTTTTTTACAGATCGAGCAGGGCCATCTACCTGAAGGCGTTTGTGATTGATCTACCTTCCTACTTATTAGAACTTTGGTTTTGGCTAGGTTGATTCTAAGGCCCTTCGATTCTAATCCTTGTTTCCACACCTGGAACTTCTCCTCCAGTTCTGATAGTGACTCAGCAATTAGAGCAAGGTCATCAGCATAGAGGAGCTCCCAGGGGCAACCTGTCTTGAATTCCTCCGTATTGCCTGGAGGACTATGATAAATAGGAGGGGACTGAGGACTGAACCTTGGTGGACCCCAACCTCTACCCGGAATTCTTCACTGTACTCGTTGCCCACCCTCACCTTACTAGCAGCGTCTCTGTACATGGCTTGCACAGCTCTCACCAACCATTCTTCTATCCCTAGTTTCCTCATTGACCACCAGATAAGGGACCGGGGGACCCTGTCAAAGGCTTTCTCCAAGTCAACAAAAGCCAGGTACAAGGGCTTATCTTTGGCTAGGTATTTCTCCTGCAGCTGTCTTACCAGGAATATAGCATCAGTAGTACTTTTCCCTGGCACGAACCCAAACTGCATATCATCTAAGGTAACTCTCTCTCTAATTAGTTCGGCTACAACCCTCTCCGTAACCTTCATTACCTGATCCAGCAGCTTGATGCCCCTGTAGTTATTTGTCTCTAGGGCGTCGCCTTTACCTTTGTAGCAGTTGACTATTATGCTGCTACACCAGTCATTGGGTATGACCCCCTCGTGTATCACCTGGTTAACTATACGGGTGACTAAGCTATAGCCGACACCACCAGATATTTTGAGCATCTCTGCAGTAATTCCTGATGGGCCTGGGGCTTTCCCTGTTTTCATGCTTCTAATTGCCTTATCTACTAAGGAACTGTTAACTCGGATTGCTGGTCCCTCTGTTGGGTCGACATTCGGCAGACTCTCTTTATCCCATTCATTTTCTTCATTCAGCAACCTATCATAGTGGCGTCTCCAAGTCTCTCTCTTTGCACCCTCATTAAGTGCAAGTGAACCGTCCTCCTTGCGAACACATTTCTCTCCTACCACGTCACGATTCTCTCTCACACACTGTCTTGCAACACGAAATACCTCAAGTCTTTCATCCTCACGACGCAGGACATTGGCAAATTTTTCCTTCTCTGCTTCCCCTCTGGCTAGATAGACCTGTCTCCTGGCTTCCCTCTGGCAGACTGATACACTTCCCTGCTACCCCACCTTCTTCCGCCTTCCAAGCCTGTTTCTTTTGTCTAATAGCCCTGTCAACAATATTGTTCCACCACCACGTTATTTTGGGTCTTAAGGGGACTTTGCACCAGCCACAGATCTGGTCACGGCTTTCAGCAGGTTGTCCCTCAGAAGCGTCCAGTTGTCTCTACCCCATGCGTAGCTATACTCCCTTCCATTTCGTCTAAAGCTTCAAATAACATATCTCTAAATCTCTGTCCATTCGCAGGTCTTTATATATTATATATATATATTTATATTTGTTTTTTATATATTTATATATGTATATGTATGGATGTGTACGTGCGTGTGTGTGTGTATATATATGTATTTATATTTTATATTTATAAATTATATATATATTTGTTTATGTGTTTGTATAATGTGCAGACATCTCTCTCTTCATATATATATATAATATATATATATATAATCATATACATTCTGCTGAATGAAAAGGGGATGTCTTTTAGATGTAATTATTCTCATGTATATATACACACACACACACAAACATGTGCACACATATGTATGTATGTATATTCCAATACATGCTATACATATATCTACGCATACTTCATTATTTCCATTTCCCTAAGTAGATTTCTTATTGATTATATAGACTTGTGCCATGATGGCAGTACTGGTATAATGGTAATGGGGCTGCTGCTGCTGATGATGGTGGTGGTTATGGACATGATTGTGATGATGATGATGATGATGATGACAGCAGTGATCACTGTTATGGTGGTGGTGGTGGTGGTAGCAGGGAGAGTAGGGGTGATGTTGGTGATGATAGTGAATGTTAAGGCGGTGAGGGAGGAATGGAGCTGATGACTGTTATGATGATGATGATGATGTTGGTGGAGAAATCCGTAGCCGTATTTCGTCCGCTGCTACGTTCTGAGTTCAAATTCCGCCGAGGTCAACTTTGCTTTTCATCCTTTCGGGGTCGATGAATTAAGTACCAGTTACGCACTGGGGTCGATGTAATCGACTTAATCCGTTTGTCTCCTCTATGTTTAGCCCCTTGTGGGTAATAAAAAAACAAGATATCTCCTATCTGTTTTAGTCATTAGACTGTGGCCATGCTGGGGCACCACCTCGACAAATTTTTAGTTGAATGAATCCACCCCTAGGACTTCTATTTTTAAGTGTTGTACTTGTTCCATCAGTCTCTTTTTGTCAAGCTGCTAGATTACAGGGATGTAAACGAACCAGCACCGGTTGTCGCACAGTGCTGGGGGACGAACAATGACACATAGATATATGTATATATATACGACAGGCTTCTTTCAGTTTCCGTCTGCTAAATCTGCTCAGTGAGAGATTTCATTAGCCCTAGGGTGTTGTAGAAGACACTTGGCCAAGGTGCCACACAGTGGGACTGAACCCAGAACCATGTGGCTGGGAAGCAAACTTATCGTTGATATGGCCACATGGAAACAAGTAAAAGAGTAAAAGACTGTATCCAATAATTGTTCCTTATTTGAGCATTAGGCCAACAATATCAAGAGGAAAGGATTAGTTAATACCATTGACCTTGCCCCCACCCTCATCTCACTTCCCCAGTATCTAACTGGTACTTTACCAACTCTGAAAGGATGAGAGATGAAGCTAACAGCTATCAGTTATGTAAAGTAAAACACATTGCAGTCTGATTGCACTGTCAAGTCTTCAGAGATTGTGTAACTTTGTCTTTTGAAGCTAACAATAGCAATGTTTGAACACAAGATTATAAAATGACAGAAGCAATACTGCAAGGCATTTTCATCCCCCCCCCCCCCAAACACTCCGACACAATTTTGCCGTTTATCTTTTCAGAGAAGCCGCAATGGAGTTAGATGTCATTTTATGAAATATGAATTATAAGGTTGTCAAGATTAAATTGACGAATAATTAGAGTTCTGTCAATGCAAAACTAATCTGATTTTGGGAAAATCTCCTGCACTTCTATAGTCACCAGTGTGTCTTGTTATTTTAAAGCTATTCATCACTGCCAGCATATGTATATATATGTATATATATATATATATATATATATATTTAGGTACGTATATATATATGAGGTTGGAAAGAAAGTCCTCCACATTTCATGATGGGGAAGAAACAAATGCATCTTTGATTTTAATTGATGTATTTAATCAAATAATATTTCCCTTCGTTATTGATCATATAATCCCTTCGATTTGATAACTTGTTCATCCCTCGAGTATAAGATTTTCCAAGTTTCAAAGCAGTGGAACACTCACTATTCATTTGTTAAGCCCTTAGCATTTTAAACTGGTCAGATCTAGCCTCTCACACCTACTCTACAATGTCATTCTAAAGAGAAACAGTTACATCTTCAAAGACTCGAAGCCATGAGATAATGCAGGATTAATTATAAACAATGTGAATAAATAAGCATCACATTTGACTGAATAATCTGAATGCTAAAGGATTAAACCAACCTTATCCAGCCCAAATATTCTACCACTGTATGTTCGGACCAGCCAAATCTTGAATCTGTTTAACCCTTTTGATACCAACCTGGCTGAAGCCACCACAAGCACTATATAGTACAAATGTGTGCGTTTCAAAAGTTCAAAATCTTCCACCAAACCTTAGTCACAATTTATGTTCCTAACACTAGCTTAACAATAGCTAATTTATTTTACTAAATTCTTAGTTATATTGAAAATTAGTTGAAAGAAATGGTGAGCATCTCAACAGAAATATGGTAACAAAAGGGTTAATATACTCTTTTACTTGTTTCAGTCATTTGAGTGTGGCCATGCTGGAGTACCACCTTTAGTCAAGCAAATCGACCCCAGGACTTATTCTTTGTAAGCCTGGTACTTATTCTATCAGTCTCTTTTGCTGAATCGCTAAGTTACAGGGACGTAAACACACCAGTATCATTTGTCAAACGATGTTGGGGGACAAACACAGACACACAAACATGCACACACACACATATACATATATATATATATTACATATATACGATGGGCTTCTTTCAGTTTCTTTCTACCAAATCCACTCACAAGGCTTTGGTCGGCCCGAGGCTATAGAAGAAGACACTTGCCCAATGTGCCACGCAGTGGTACTGAACCCGAAACCATGTGGTTGGTAAGTAAGCTACTTACCACACAGCCACTCCTATGCCTATAATGAATGATTAATTCAAAACAATGTGAATAAATAAGTATTAAATTTGACTGTAATTTCAATACTAAACAGTTAAATATGCATATGTGCACACACACACACAATTTTATAATGTGCTGTAGACGTACGACCCCTTGTGTATTCTTGTATATGCAAATATCCAGAGGGAAACTCTGTGGAGGGGGTGGTCTAGTGTTATAGTCAGTTTTATTTATTTGTTGATTACATATAGAAAGTAAAAACTAGACTGAAGAGTTTGTTTATATAACAATTGATTTTTATCATCTTACATGCATTTTAGTAACAATGAATAGATTATCAGTTATGTAAAGTAAAACACATTGCAGTCTGATTGCACTGTCAAGTCTTCAGAGATTGTGTAACTTTGTCTTTTGTTAGAAACTAAAATTTAATAATAATGTTGAAGTGAAGACTAATTATATGGCTCGTGTGTATAGTTGACAAAATATGACCATTCCAAAGTATAACAATATATATATATATTTTTTTTTTAATTGTTTCAGTCATTTGACTGTGGCCATGCCGGAGCACCGCCTTTAGTCGAGCAAATCGACCCCGGGACTTATTCTTTGTAAGCCCAGTACTTATTCTATCGGTCTCTTTTGCCGAACTGCTAGGTGACGGGGACGCAAACACACCAGCATCGGTTGTCAAGCAATGCTAGGGGTACAAACATATACACATATATTTATATTTCGTTTGCAAGATTCTTTATGTGAATTTGTGTGTTGAAGCATAATTTAGTATGTCTGCGGAGAGTTATTCTCTTTTAGTGCTTTATTACTTAACACACTCACCAGTTCAATTTCTAGACTATTGAAACAGTTGCAAGATGCATGAAAACTTTTAGAAAAAAAAAAGAAAAGGTAAATGAGTGGAAATCAAACCTGTGAGTGTGTTAAGTAATAGGACACTAAAAGAGAATGACTCTCCCCAGACCAGCAGTTGCCCATGCTTACCGGCCTCCTCTCTCAACACACCACTACCAGTGCTTTCAGCAGGATCTTCAAATAACTTGCAAGACAGCTCCACCACTGTTTGACAACTAGTGTTTGTTTACATCCCAGTAGTGGAAGCGCAATGGCCCAGCGGTTAGGGCAGCGGACTCGCGGTCATAGGATCGCAGTTTCGATTCCCAGACTGGGCGTTGTATTTATTGAGCGAAAACACCTAAAGCTCCACGAGGCTCCGGCAGGGGATGGTGGTGATCCCTGCTGTACTCTTTCACCACAACTTTCTCTCACTCTTACTTCCTGTTTCTGTTGTACCTCTGTATTTCAAGGGGCCGGCCTTGTCACTCTCTGTCTCACGCTGAATATCCCCGAGAACTACGTTAAGGGTACACGTGTCTGTGGAGTGCTCAGCCACTTACACGTTAATTTCACGAGCAGGCTGTTCCGTTGATTCGGATCAACTGGAACCCTCGTCGTCGTAACCGACGGAGTGCTTCCATCCACATCCCAGTAACTTACCAGTTTGGCAAAAGGAAATGATAGAATAAGTACCAGACTTTGAAAAAATAAATTAGTACCAAAATGGAATTTTTTCAATTAAAATCCTTCAAGGTGATGTCCCAGCATGGACGCAATCCACACACTAAAACATGGAAAAAATTAGCTTTTACATATTGGACATAGATAGCTTCCTTCATCAATACATAATATATTGTGGCTTGATTACTTGTGCCTAGGCAACAGGTGTGTATAAAGAGTACCAACGGAGCTACAAGTGATCCCTAGTAGGATATATACTCTCTGTCATGTATTGGAGTACTCTTTCATCTGTAAGCATAAATGTATATATGTGTGTGTGTGCATGCATATACGTGTAGAAATATGTATTTATATGTGTTTCTACATATACATGGGTATGTATATTTACACATACATATATATGGGAGGTGTCTACCTATTCATCTTTCTTTATGTCTCTGTCTGTCTGTCTCTCTCTCCCTCAGAGAGAGAATGCTTGTGTGTGTAATTATGTGCATCTATAGATAGATAGATAGTATTCATGTGTAGTATATATATATATATATATCTATATATATATATATATAAATACATATAGGTGTGTGTGTGTGTGTGTAACTATGGGGGGTGAGGGGGAAGAGTAATGAAGGAGAGGGGGGGGTGTGGTGGTGTGTGGGTGGGGCAGCAACCATAATGAAAGAACTTTACTCCCAGCTGCCTGATTCCAACACAGACAGGAAATGCTTCTGAAATATGGGCTTGGGGGTGGGGGGTGGGGGAGCAGATGGGGGCAGGTTGGTGGATGGAAGACAGAATGGATGGTGGCGGTGGCGGTGCTGCTGCTGCTGTTGTTGGTGGGGTGGGGGGTGGGGTGGGTGGGTGGGTGAGTCTTGTACACATATACAAGACAAATACATGTGTGTGTATGTGCGATGTATGTATGTATGTATGTATGTATACATCATGTATGTCAGTACATGGTTGGGTGTATGTAAATAATGCAGTTACTATGCACATACTGGTGTGTGTGTATATATATATATATATATATATATATATATATATATAGGGGTGGAGGTGTGGTTTTATCTCCTCAAAGGCATAAGTACTGCCTCAGAAATATTGCATTCCATTCCTGCCAACAGAATATGAACTTACCCACATTTATTAACTTCTATATATAAGTGTGCATGTGTGCTTTGGTGTATATAGCTACATATCTATGTGTGTGTGTGTATATATTTGGCTGTGTATAGTATGTGTGTATGCATGTTTATCAGTATGTGTATGTATGTATATGCACATATATACATTATACATATATATATATACGTGTAGAGGCGCAATGGCCCAGTGGTTAGGGCAGCGGACTCGCAGTCGTAGGATCGCGGTTTCGATTCCCAGACTGGGGCGTTGTGTGTGTTTATTGAGCAAAAACACCTAAAAAGCACCACAAGGCTCCGGCAGGGGGTGGTGATCCCTGCTGTACTCTTTCACCACTCTTTCTCTCACTCTTTCTGCTGTTGGCCTGCTCGCTTAGCCAGCGTGGTGGCGTCATTCGAAGGCTAAAACAATGCGAACGCATTATGACCAGCGATGTGTAGCAACATCTGATGGTCTGGTCGGTCACGTGATCACATATATAACACGTGTAGAGGTGCAATGGCCCAGTGGTTAGGGCAGCGGACTCACAGTCTTAGGATCACGGTTTTAATTCCCAGACTGGGCGTTGTGAATATTTATTGAGCAAAGACCATTTAAAGGTCCAGGAGACTCCGGCAGGGTGTGGTGGTGAACCCTGCTGTACTCTTTCACCACAACTTTCTCTCACTCTTTTTTTCTTGTTTCTGTTTTACCTGTATTTCGAAAGGCCGGCCTTGTCACTCTCTGTGTCACGCTGAATATCCCAGAGAACTACATTAAGGGTACACGTGTCTGTGGAATGCTCAGCCACTTGTACATTAATTTCACGAGCAAACTGTTACGTTGATTGGATTAACTGGAACCCTATATATAGCACTAACTGATCGTGGTCGCTGCCAGCCTCTCCTGGCACCTGTGCAAGTGGCACGTAAAAAGCACCCACTACACTCACGGAGTGGTTGGTGTTAGGAAAGGCATCCAGCTGTAGAAACATTGCCAGATCAGACTGGAGCCTGGTGCAGCCTTCTGGCTTCCCATACCCTGGTCGAACCGTGCTAGCATAGAAAACAGACATTAAACGATGATGATGATGATATATATATATATATATATATATATATATTGAACATCAATGGAATTTGTATCTTTGTGGTACCAGTGCCGGTGGCACACAAGAAAACCATCCGAACGTGGCCGTAGCCAGTACCGCATCGACTGGCCTCCGTGCTGTGGGCACGTAAGAAACACCATCCGATCGTGGCCGTTCGTCAGCCTCGTCTGGCACCTGTGTCGGTGGCACATAAAAACACCATCCGAGCGTGGCCGTTCGCCAGCCTCGTCTGGCACCTGTGTCGGTGGCACATAAAAACACCATCCGAGCGTGGCCGTTCGCCAGCCTCGTCTGGCACCTGTGCCGGTGGCACATAAAATCACCCACTACACTCTCGGAGTGGTTGGCGTTAGGAAGGGCATCCAGCTGTAGAAACACTGCCAGATCTGACTGGCCTGGTGCAGCCTTCGGGCTCCCCAGACCCCAGTTGAACCGTCCAACCCATGCTAGCATGGAAAGCGGACGTTAAATGATGATGATGATGATGATGATGATATATACATACACGCACACACACATACACACATATATATATCGCTTTTAGGCTCATCTCAATAGATTTTCTATAGAATCGAGAGCCAGTACTGCTAGTTATATATATATATATATATATATATATATATACACACATACATACATACATACATACAGTGTGTGTGTGTGTGTGTATATATTTTGAGTGTGTATGTGTGAGTGAGAAAGAGAAAAAATTAATCTGAAGTGTTATCTTAGTCATTACTCAACAACGTAAACAACCATCAATATAGCTACATAAGGATGGGTGGAATGCAGGTGTGTTAAGGGTAGATAGGGTGTCCAAATATAGGAACAGCGAGGGGCCAACTAACAAACTTCTTTTCTTCTACTACATACTGAGATGATGGAGGTAGTGGTGGTGGTGGTGGTGGCACAAGATAAGAAATGTCTTGGTTGGTGGGAATGGCTGAACTAATGGACTCCTGTCGTGCCTGGGGAAGAATGAAAGGCTAAGTCCACCTCTGTAGAATATAAACTCAGAACACAATAGCAGAATGTTTGCTAGATATTACAAGATACTGCTGCCTGCTAATTTGACCTCTTTGAAAGCCCGATAGATCTGTCATTTTAATGAACTTTAATTACCTTTCTCTAATGATGTCTGAAAAGAAATAGCAATTTTAGCAAAACATATTAAGCAACACTAATAATAAATCAAAAATCATAAAAATAAACAAGCTTTTGACGGTTTTATAGATATTTCAAAAATTATGATGCTGTGATGCTAGGTGCTCCCATTATTTTGTCCAACCTCTGTATGTATGTATATATGCATCCTCACATCCATTCTCCTTCACTCCGCCAGTTACGACGACGAGGGTTCCAGTTGATCGATCAACAGAACAGCCTGCTCATGAAATTAACATGCAAGTGGGCTGAATACTCCACAGACATGTGTACCCTTAACGTTAGTTCTCGGGGAGATTCAGCGTGACACAGAGTGTGACAAGGTTGGCCCTTTGAAATACAGGTACAACAGAAACAGGAAGATAGGGTGAGATAAAGTTGTGGTGAAAGAGTACAGCAGGGTATGCCACCATCCACTGCTGGAGCCTCGTGGAGCCTTAGGTGTTTTCACTCAATAAACACTCTCAATGCCTGGTCTGGGAATTGAAACCACAATCCTATGACTGCGAGTCTGTTGCCCTAACCACTGGGCCATTATGCCTCCACTCCTCACATCCATATATTTATATATACATACCTATTTCTTTACTACCCACAAGGGGCTAAACATAGAGGGGACGAACAAGGACAGACAAAGGGATTAAGTCGATTATATCGACCCCAGTGCGTAACTGGTACTTAATTTATCGACCCCGAAAGGATGAAAGGCAAAGTCGACCTTGACAGAATTTGAACTCACAACGTAACGGCAGACGAAATACCGCAAAGCATTTCACCCGGCGTGCTAACACATCTGCCAGCTCGTCGCCATAGGTATGTATATTTATATATACATACCTATGGCGAGATGCCCTTCCTAATGCCAACCACTCTACAGAGGGTTCTGAGTCTCACACACATATTTGAAAGACAAGATGTGCCTTTATTTTTAATAAACATTTCACCCTCACTGGGTTTAACTCCCTGGAGACAGATAAAATGCAATATTAATCTGACTAGTTTCTTGTCTTCTTGGAGTTTTATCAGAAGGAAAATTACTCATTGTGCATCCACAGGGATTTCTTGCTTGCAGCTTTTCATTGATGGATGCAAATTTAGGAATAAATTAATTTATCTCATTTGCATAACTATGCTTGTCTTGATAATGTGGTTAACCCCTTTTCTTACCATATTTCTGCAGAAATACACTTTCAGTTGATTTTGAAAATAATAATAATATTAATAATAATATTAATAATAATAATAATAATAATAATAATAATAAAAAAACATTGTGTACAGTGCTCAGGTGCACTACAACTCATCTAAAGTGTATGTATAATCAGGTGTAGTTTCGGCGGATTTCGGAAAGCATGAGGGCCTTAAAGAATATATTGACATAACTTTGTGATTATTAAATGTGGTTTAATGGTTAGGGTATTCAGCTGACGACCACAAGATCATGAGTTCAATTCCTGGCAGTGTGATGTGTCTTTGAGCAAGATATTTTATGTCATGGTGCCCCAGTCCACTCAGCTGGCAAAAATGAGTTGTACCGGTAAATTCAAAGGGCCAGCCATGTCGCATTCTGTGTCATGCTGATTTCCCCCTTTAGTATTTAAACCGGCCATACCCAGCCAAAATAGCTAATCTGTTTTCTGTTCAAACTGACCAGATCCAGGCTCTCACACCTACCCTACAATGTTATTCTACATTAAGTAATTACACCATCAAGATCTTGAATATATGAGATAATGCATGATTAATTCAAATCAATGGGGATCAATAGGCATTATGTTTGATAGAATAATCTGAACACTAAAGGGTTAAGGGTACATAAGGGGCATCAGATGTGGTATGCAAGGGAGACAACTGCACTGGTATGGACAACGGACGTTAAATGATTGATGATGATGATGATGTGTCTGTGGAGTGCTCAGCCACTTGCAAATTAATGAGCAGGCTGTTCCGTTGATCGGATCAACTTGCATGCTTGTCACAATAACTGATGGAGTGCCAATTATGAAGCTGGTGTTTGCATCATTAATTAAACTGGAATTTTGATGGAAAGTTTTAATCTAGATCACTTCAACCCTTTTGTTGCCATATTTCTGCTGAAATACCCTGCCTTTGTTTCAGTAATTTTATATGTGGGGGTGTATACACGCACATATCAATACATACATAATTAAACATACATGTTCTCACACACATACACCCACGTTTGATATACAAATATACATTTGTATCATCATCATCATCATCGTTTAACGTCCGTTCTCCATGCTAGCATGGGTTGGACAGTTCGACCAGGGATCTGGGAAGCCAGAAGGCTGCACCAGGCTCCGGTCTGATCTGGTAGTGTTTCTACAGCTGGATGCCCTTCCTAACGCCAACCACTCCATGAGTGTAGTGGGTGCTTTTTACGTGCCACCTGTACTGGTGCCAGGCGAGGCTGGCATCGGCCACGGTCGGATTGGTGCATTTTACGTGCCACCTGCACGGAAGCCAGTCGAGGCGGCACTGGCTCCGGCCACGATTCGGATGGTGCTTTTTACGTGCCACCAACACGGAAGCCAGTCGAGGCGGCGCTGGCTTCCCAAACAGATTTCATCTTTTCGCATTCTATCTCACACACGTGTGTGTGTGTGTGTGAGAGAGAGAGAGAGAGAGACAGAATGAGAAAGATGAAATCTGTTTGATATACAAATGTATATTTTGTATGAATGTACATTTGATGTGTTATGCATAGTATCTGTGTGCGTATGTGTGTGTCTGTACACACGATATTGTACTGATTGCTACATTGTCAAGAACATGTCTAATCCTGTCTGTGGTTGCTAGGATTCTCATCTCACCAGAATCCTCGAAGATGAAGGGGATGATGTTTTCCCATGTGCACCTACATCCTCTCTCACCCTACCTTCCACCTCCTCTCTCCAGCATTATATAGCAGTGTACATACATAAATGTGTGCATGTGTGTGTGTGTGTTGTGTGTATATATATAAACACATCCATGCACAGAAACATGGACAGATGAAGAGATGAGCTTATTTATCAAAGTAAATATGTGAATACACATACACACACACATACATATATCTATATATGCACATATATGTTTATACACACACACATATATATATCTACACACATTTGGGGGTAAAGATTTACACTTACGTAGGCTGAACATGACTTTGCTCTCATTCCCCTCTATCACCCTGCAAGCTACATATACATATATGTACGTGATTGTATATAGGCATACATGCACATATATATATGTATATATATATATATATATATATATATTATATACAACCACACATGTGCATATATATATGCATCATCATCATCATCATGGGTTAGACGGTTTGACCGGAACTTGTAAGCCAAAGAGCTGCACCCGGTTCGTCATATATACATACTCTTTACTCTTTTACTCTTTTACTTGTTTCAGTCATTTGACTGCAGCCATGCTGGAGCACCGCCTTTAGTCGAGCAAATCGACCCCGGGACTTATTCTTTGTAAGCCCAGTACTTATTCTATCAGTCTCTTTTGCCGAACCGCTAAGTGACGGGGACGTAAACACACCAGCATCAGTTGTCAAGCAATGCTAGGGGGACACACAGACACACAAACATATACACACACATACATATATATATATATATATATTATATATTAGCAATTAAGGACAACTACTTAATAAGGAAACTTAACAAGAAATTGTCAGTAGAAGCGTGAAAACCTCATAAGAGAAAAAATTTCGAAATATTATTTCTTATTGAACATATTAATTTATATATAGAGGGCATTATACATACATGCCAGAAGGCATTCTACATACATGCCAACACGCTAAGAGGGACAATTAGTCATTTCTACCAAAAATATTACTAATCCCACCGAATGCAATTTTTCAAAGTAAGACATTTAAAAAAAATAGACCTGTATCACAGTGATTTCATACTTACGTACTCATCAGCAGTATCACAGTGATTTCATACTTACGTACTCATCACCCATGTGCTTCGTTGATGTTGATCAGTTAGCTGATCGGCTTAAGCGAGGCAGGGTCGTTGTTTATTTATAATACATTCAGGCCTGCTGATGAGTACGTAAGTATGAATCACTGTGATACAGGTCTATTTTTTTTAAATGTCTTACTTGAAAAATTGCATTCGGTGGGATTAGTAATATTTTTGGTAGAAATGACTAATTGTCCTCTTAGCGTGTTGGCATGTATGTATAATGCCTTCTGGCATGTATGTATAATGCCCTCTATATATAAATTTATATATATATATATATATATACATATATACGGCAGGCTTCTTTCAGTTTCCGTCTACCAAATCCACTCACAAGGCTTTGGTCGGCCCGAGGCTATAGCAGAAGACACTTGCCCAAGGTGCCACGCAGTGGGACTGAACCCGGAACCATGTGGTTGGTTAGCAAGCTACTTACCACACAGCAACTCCTGCACCTACACGAGCATGCATGCACACATAAGCGCATACACATGCATATATGAATACATGCATGCATTTCTTGGGTTGTCAGATTAAATATGCTTGTTTTATTTTTACCATTTATTTAAATCTTCAATTTTCATCAACATTTTTGACAAACCCATCAATATTGTATTCTCCGTCATTATTCACAACTTCTTGATAATATTCTATATTCCACAAGCTTGTCAACGCTTGGACAGTATAAATCATTGTGTCTCGACTCCAAGAATTCATCAAACCATGTTTTTAACTCCATGTCATTGTTAAAAAGAAACACATCAGGAACTGTTGGTGAGCAACCGATTAAAAGTGATGATCTAAATGCACTATACCAGAAGATGGCGCTTCCACGAGAGATTTTGAGCTCTCATAAGGAGGCGAGTGTAGGTTCCATCCAACTGCCTCTCAAGCTTCTTTGATAATGTCCAGGTTTCTGAGCCATATAGTAGAATTGGTTCGACTGTGGCTTTGAAGATTTCAAGTTTGAAGTCTCTACTTAGATTTGATGACCAGATCTTATGCATGTCATTACAGGCTGACCAGGCCATACCCTTTCTAGTTAGAAAGTCTTTTCCAGATGATGATATGTATGATCCAAGATATTTGTAATCAGAAACCATATTTAAGGGCGCATTGTTGAGAGTATGGATGATGCAATCACTGTTGGATAGGCACTTGTTTATGTATTCAGTTTTGGCCTAATTGAGGTAAAGACCTACACAATTTGAGGCTTGCAAATATATGGGAAACTACCACTTGTGTCATCTCTTGTGAAAGGTAGGAGAGTCCAGTTTGCTGGACATTGTTGTAGAGCTGAAAAATAGGTAATTTCTACTCTTCTCCTCTGGAAGCCATCTACTCGCAATACCAAATAATTTTCTTTTGCCATTTTTAAAAGTTGTATATATATATATATATACAACTTATAAACAAGGGCAAAAGAAATTTATTTGTATGCCTATAAGCTTGAGAGGCGGTTGGATGTAACCTACACTCGCCTCCTTATGAGAGCTCAAAATCTCTTGTGGAAGTGCCATCCATCCAAAATGCAAATATATGGGAAACTACCACCTGTGTCATCTCTTGTGAAAGGTAGGAGAGTCCAGTTTGCTGGACATTGTTGTAGAGCTGAAAAAGAGGTAATTTCTACTCTCCTCCTCTGGAAGCCATCTACTCGCAATACCAGAGGGCGCACACTCTCTTACCCTGATGTAATCTCCAGGGATACAGGCATCCAGCAACAGGACCTCCGTAATGCCATGATGGACCGTGAAGTCTGGTGTAGCATGGTGAATTCCATTGTCTCGACCACGGTCGAACAATGATGATGATGATACCTGAAGAATATGGTAGCTGTGAAAGAAGTTCCTAACAGAGATCTTAAATAGTGTTTTTGGTTAAATTAGTAATGTGGGGGGTGAGCATTTGCCATGTTAAAGAAGCACACCATGTCTCCTGATGAGTCATTACAGCTGGACTGCCTCATTGAACCAGAGCATTTGCTGAACATAAACCTCTGCTTTGTGGTTGTTTTCAAGCGTTTTGTTGGGGATTAGCCTTTCCCAGTCCCACCAATCATACTCTTTTACTCTTTTACTTGTTTCAGTCATTTGACTGCGGCCATGCTGCAGCACCGCCTTTAGTCGAGCAATCGACCCCGGGACTTATTCTTTGTAAGCCTAGTACTTATTCTATCGGTCTTTTTTTTTTTGCCGAACCGCTAAGTGACGGGGACGTAAATACACCAGCATCGGTTGTCAAGCAATGCTAGGGGGACAAACACAGACACACAAACATACACACACACATATATATATATATATATATATATACATATATACGACAGGCTTCTTTCAGTTTCCGTCTACCAAATCCACTCACAAGGCATTGGTCGGCCCGGGGCTATAGCTGAAGACACTTGCCCAAGATGCCACGTAGTGGGACTGAACCCGGAACCATGTGGTTGGTTAGCAAGCTACTTACCACACAGCCACTCCTATCATAGATCATAGTCTTGTGGTCATGTAACTCTGGCTTGACTTGAGGTATAGCTTGCTTGTTGGGATTAAATCATTCTTTCCTCAGCTTCATATTGAAATAAAGACACTATTCATTTCCCATAAAAAAAAACAACCTTTGTTTGCACACATGAGTGGTTTGATGTTGAAAGAGCAAACTGGGGTTGACAGATAGAGGAGCGCAGTTGTTTTGTTTCCTTTGCGGTGACCACATGGTACCCATACACTTAGTTTCTGGACCTTACTCATCTAGTGGAGATGACAGACAATGGTATCACACAGGCGGGGAGCTGGCAGAATCGTTAGCACGCCGGGCGAAATGCTCAGCAGTATTTCGTCTGTCGCTACGTTCTGTGTTTAAATTCCGCCGAGGTCGACTTTGCCTTTCATCCTTTCGGGGTCGATTAAATAAGTACTAGTTATGCACTGGGGTCGATCTAATCGACTTAATCCGTTTGTCTGTCCTTGTTTGTCTCCTCTGTGTTTAGCCCATTGTGGGTAGTAAAGAAATAGGTATCACATCCCATCTGCTGACACAATTTTCTGGTGGATTGGTGTGGGTCTTTGTGTAGCCCTTCCCAATCCCAACAAAAACAGATCATTGGCTGTGAACGTAAGTGTGGGAAGGAAATTGGCTTAGCAGGTACAAATTCACATACAGTTCAAAGCGTTTTCATTGTCCTACAAAAATTTTAGTGGGTACATTCACATCCCCTGCCCCATCTCATTCCCTAAGAATCTAAGGAGTCCATAAGTAAAAAAAAAAAAGGGAGTGGGGTTCAGAATCACTGAACAAAACTCTTTAGGGCAGTGCTCCAGCTTGACCATAGTCAAATAACTGAAACAAATAAACAAGCCAAAAAAAAAAAAGAAAAACAACCAAGCTACTTAACAAAGCTGAGATGACCCCCTCAATAGAATTACTGATCCTACATCCAGGATGGTCCCTGCTGTTAGACACACAGAGATCCCAGACTGCATCAAGGGAGAGGACACTTGATTGAATGACATAGAGGTCTCTTGTTAACGTAGTCTAGCCATTCCTCCACAGACATGCTGTCTCGGCTCTTTGCCTTTGCTCTCCCATCTCGCTTATGTCCACACACACACACACACACACACACATATTTACATGTACACACGTATTTACGTGTACATATATACACACACATATACACGTACTTATATATATGCATACATATTTATATACACAAACACACACATATATGTACGCATACACGCATACATATATTCACACATACACATATGCATGCATATGTACATTGCACACACACACACACATTTACATACATATATATATATATATATATACACACACACACATATACACACACGTATATATACATACAAACACATGCACTCACATATACATATACAGATACATACACACGGGTGAACACTGGGTATATGTACACAAATATACATGTATATCAAACATAGCATATATACCCCACCACACACACACACACAAACCACACCGAACCAAACCCAACCTGGCCCACCCCCACACGCATGCACCCCCCTCCACCCCCACCCCCCCACACACCAGAAACAGATCAGCAGTGAATTCTGTCTTTGTAATCGGTACTTCTAAGAGAAACTGTAATCAATAAAAACCATAAACAGTTCTGAGATGTTAATAAGTTTTGTGGTGAGACGGGATGGAATGGCGCCATCGTTTCTTCTAGCAGACTTGGAGAATAAAACAAAAGCTTTCGCCAGCACCACCACCGCCGCCACCACCATCAGTGCCACTGCCACTATTTTAACCATCACAGTCATAATGTCCATTATGGACGGCACCGCCAGCGTTCCTCATCAGCATCATCATCATCGTCATCATCATCATTATTATCATCGTTGCAGTTTCTTGTAACGAAATTCTGTATGTAATATATATTTAACAAAAGGTTATGCCACCACAACTACCACCAATACCACTGTTGCTGCAGCCACTACTACTACCACCACAAACACTACCACCACCACCACCACTACTACCACCATCAACACTACCATCACCACCACTACCACCACCACTAATACCACCACCACAACTACCATCACTACTACCACTACTACCACCAACACTACCACCACTACTACCACCATCAACACTACCACCACTACCACCACCACTAATACCACCATCAACACTACCATCACCACCACTACCACCACCACTAATACCACCACCACAACTACCATCACTACTACCACCAACACTACCACCACCACTACTACCACCATCAACACTACCACCACCACCACTACCACCACCACTAATACCACCACCACAACTACCATCACTACTACCACCAACACTACCACCACCACCACTACTACCACCATCGCTACTACAACCACTACTACCACCATCGCTACTACCACCATCAGTACTACCGCCACCACTACTACCACCACCACCACATTTATTCTGTTGCTGTTACCACCATCACCATCTGCCATGTATATTGTTACCATCGCCCCCAGCACCACGTTCATCACCACCACCACTACCATCATGTTTTCTAACATCACCACCACCACCACCACTGCCTCCGCTATGTTCACCACAACCATCATCGTGTTCATCAACAGTGCCACCATCGTCACAACCACCATCATCATCATCATAATCCTCAAACCCCATCACCATCATAACCACTGCCATGATCATCATCAACCTCATCCCCATTATCTCCATCATCATCACCATCCCCATCACCATCTTCAATAAGTGTCGTTTAATCAAGCCAACAGGGGAGGCTTTACGTGGTCATAGAGCTTGCTAGATGTAGCAGCCGAACCTCACTCAGATCAGTCATACTGTTACTGTTTCAGAAAAAGAAACTGACATGTTAGATAACATGGACATGTGTTCCTTATGCATAAGAGACCGACAGGATAGTCATGGTTGGAACTTCTTTCAAGGAAGGTCAGCTTGAAATGAATCTTGGATGCAGGGGTGCGTGAGGGTGGATGCTAAACAACAGCAATAACAGCTGTGTGATCATGATCACTACCACCACTATTTCCTCTCCACAAGTGACCATCACTACTATCGCCACTACTTCAATCATCATCATCATCATCATGTATATGGCTGTGTGGTTGTGAGGCTTAGTTTGTAACCATGTGGTTTTGGGTTCAGTCCCTCCATCTGGCACCTTGGGCTAGTCATCGTCTGCTTCTGCTATTGCTCCAGGCTGACCAGTGCCTTGTGAGTAGTTAGTAGTTGGAAACTGCGGCAGCCTGTCAGGTGTGTATGTGTGTGTGTGTATTTGGGGGAGGAGATGATGTTTGTCCTACCTCCCATTTAGTAACTGGCGTTGGTTTGTTTACATCCTCATGGCTTAGCGATTCCTCAGAAGAGACATAGATTAAAAACCAGAATTTAAAACAAAAGAAAAAAAAAAAATCAAAAGTACCAGGGTATCGATTTGTTTGACTGAAAAAAAAGGAAGCCAATTTTAGGTTGTGCACCAGCATGGCCACAGTCCAAGGACTAAAACATAAAAAAAATATGCTTCCAGCATTATTACCACCACCACCACCACCACCACCACCACCACTACCACCTTAACCATCATTATCTGTCACTGTCATCACCATCATCATCATCATCATCATCAGCATCATAGACAAGACCACTATCACCAACACCACTCCCCCCCCCACCACCATCATCGTTATTATAAATAAGAACTTCATTATAAACATCATGACCACATCATCATCATCATCATCAACAGGAGCACCATCACAACCCCCACCATTACCATCATCACCATCATCACCATCATCATCATGACCGTATTCATTCATGTTTATTTGTATAGTTTCTTTTTCTTTTTTTTTTGTCTGTCTTTTTTTTCCTTTGTCATTTTTTTTTTTTTTTGCATTATATTATTCAATTATTATGTTTACCGATTTGTTGTTGTGATTTTGTTGGGTGGAGAGAGGGTCTAGTGTGGGTGTGTGTGGTTGGGTGTGGTGCTGACTAGTGGGGAGGCACAGTGGCTGTCTTATATTCTCTTTTATCATAAATGAGAGTGTTTAGCTTACTCCCCGAGCTGTGCTGACGGTAACTTATTGGAAATTTCTGTTTTCACAAAATTTAAACATAAAATATTGCACGTGTGTGTGTGTGTGTATGTATATGTATATACTTACATATATGTATAAACGTATATTTATATATTTACATTATTTCACTATTTACATGTATATATACACATACACAAATATCTAAACATATATATATATATAATTTCACACACATACAAACATGTATGTACATATAGATATATATATATATGTATATATATATATATATATACACACATATACATATACTATTTACATGTATATATATGTGCACATACACAAATGTCTAAACATATATATATATATAATTTCACACACATACAAACATGTATGTACATATAGATATATATATATATGTATATATATATATATATATATACACACATATACATATACTATTTACATGTATATATATGTGCACACACACAAATGTCTAAACATATATATATATAATTTCACACACATACAAACATGTATGTACATATAGATATATATATATATGTATATATATATATATATACACACATATACATATACTATTTACATGTATATATATGTGCACATACACAAATATCTAAACATATATATATATATAATTTCACACACATACAAACATGTATGTACATATAGATATATATATATATGTATATATATATATATATATATACACACATATACATATACTATTTACATGTATATATATATGCACATACACAAATGTCTAAACATATATATTTACACACACATTCAAACATGTATGTACATATAGATATATATATATATGTATATATATATATATATACACACATATACATATACTATTTACATGTATATATATATGCACATACACAAATGTCTAAACATATATATTTACACACACATTCAAACATGTATGTACATATAGATAGATACATATATACACATATACATGTACAAATCTATAACTATATAAATACATATGTGTATGTGAATTCACACACATATATGTATGTATGTATGTATGTATGTATATATATAGAGAGAGAGAATTATCTACTTATATGTATATATAATTTCTAATCTCTCCCTCTCTCTTATATATATATATATCTATACACACGCACACACACACACACATATATAATATATATAAGTATTATATGCAGAAATCATGAATACACGTAACAGCCTTATCATATCTTATGTACAACAACCCCCTGCCCCCTCCACCAACATCATCATCCCCATCATCTCAAACTTCACCGGAACAACCATCACCACCACCACCATCAGTGTCTTCACAACCATCATTAGCACGTTGCATCACCATGGTCATTGCCACCGCATCGCTGTCACCAGCAGCATCATCATCATCATCACCACCACCTCAGCTGCATTGTTCCAGATTTAATCCATGTCTTTGACTCTAATATCAAGACAACCAACACTTTGAGTTGAATTTACTAGATGAGCATAGGGTTGCGCTAGATATATATATATATATATATATATATATATATATATAATAACAAAGGGTAAAATTAATTAATTAAGAAGTAATCAGTAACTTCACCAAGTAGAATTCGGCATGAAAAAGACCATTTCATGGTAAAATTAAGTAATACTATATAATTAGGGTTCAGCAACGATTTGCTTCACCACATACCGAAATATATATATATATATATATATATGCACAGGAGTGGCTCTGTGGTAAGTAGCTTGCTTACCAACCACATGGTTTCATGTTCAGTCCCACTGCATGGCACCTTGGGCAAGTGTCTTCTACTATAGCCTCCAACTGACCAAAGCCTCAAGCCCATCGTATATATGTGTGTGTTTGTATGTCTCTGTTTGTGTGTCCCCTCCCCGCCAACATCGCTTGACATGCGATGCTGGTGTGTTTGCGTCCCCCGTAACTTAGCGGTTCGGCAAAAAGAGACCGATAGAAGAAGTACTAGGCTTACAAAGAATAAGTCCTGGGTCGATTTGCTCGACTAAAAGGTGGTGCTCCAGCATGGCCACAGTCAAATGACTGAAACAAGTAAAAGAACGTGTATGTGTGTGTGTATATATATATATAACGGGAAGCTTTATGAAAATAGACAAAAGACGAAGGCAGGTGGGAAACAATATATATAGCTGTGTGTGTCTGTGCTTGTGCTCCTATAACCACTTGACAACTGATGTTGGCATGTTCATATCCCCGTAACTTAGTGGTTCGGCAAAAGAAACCGATAGACTAAGCTCTAAGTTTAAAAGGATAAATCCTGAGGTCCATTTGTTTGACCAAAAAAGGGCGGTGCTCCAGCATGGCTGCAGTCAAATGACTGAAAGAAGTAAAAGTAGATAAGAGTGCATATGTATGCAGTTCATGTGCACACACACCAACACGTTTGTATACACACACACACACCACACACACACACCTATGAAAGACACAGACATTTACAACTGCTAAGATACACAAGAGTGAGTAAGCAAACAGTGCATCTATGCATGTGTGTGTGTGTGTATCATTATATACATAAGCACCTGCCTAGCAACCAGCTATGTTGAACATACTCAACCCTCCTTGACCTACTGCTGCCTATACTTCAACACCCACTCATACCCCTACCACTACTATTGCTACCACCACCACTACTACTGCCGCTACCACCATCACTACTACTACGGTTGCCAACATCATCAATTTTAATATTGCCATCACTACCACCATCACCTCCATTATCAGTACCAGTTACACTGCCACCACTACCACCTCTACCGTCCCAGCAAGGCAGAACTGTTGTAATATTCAAGCAAATCTTCTCATTCCCAGCATGCAACTCTGTGCACATCTCTAAAAATATGGTGAGCCACCTGGTGGTAACGTAGCCATGCAGCACCCCGTTATAATAATAATAATAATAATAATCCATTCTGCTAATCGTACAAGGCCTGAAATTTGGAGGAGGGAGATAGTCAATTGCATCGATGCCAGTATGTAACTGGTACTTAATTTATCACCTTCCCCTGTAAAGGATGAAAGGCAAAGTCGACCGTGGCAGAATTTGAACTCAGGACTTAAGGGCAGATGAAATATCACTAAGCATGTTTGTCAAGTGTGTTTACGATTCTGCCAGCTTGCTGCCTTTTCCTATTTTTCTTTACATGAAACCAATAGTAGCCTTAATTCACAAATAAAGGAAATCTATCCACCAATGCAGTGCTGAGCACTCATTTTCATATATATATATATATATATATATATATAAAGGAGTTTGTATGATTGTGTATAGAGGGATATATATTATTCAAAGAAATTCCAACTCTGTTTTTTATGTTATATTTATATTCTTTATAATATTAATGTAGAATATAGAATATACAGTATAAATAATATATATTTAATAAAATGAAATGAAGTATTGATTGTCTTATTGAATAGATGAAATATTGAATATAAAATATTAGGGGACTAGTATACTTTCATATGTTATAGCAGTCTTCAAGGTCCCAGGTTGTGACAGGAGTGTTGCAACAATATATTTATATATATATATCTATATATATATCATATACTCTACTTTGTGTATTGAGGAGACAAGAAGATATGCATGGCTGCGTGGTTAAAAGGCTTGCTTTACACTATGGGATTTGGCATTTACTCTTGCACAGCACCTTGGGCAAGTATATCTTCTATAGCCTCAAGTCAACCAATGCTTTGCAAGTGAATTTGGTTGATGGAAACTGTGTGGAAGCCTGCTGTGTGCATATCTGTTTGTATGTGTGCTTGTCTCCCCACTGCTTGACAACTGGTTTCGATTTATTTATGTCTTCATAACTTAGCTGTTCAGCAAAAGTGACTGATAGAATAAGTACCAGACTTTAAAAAAGAAGAATAAATAAAACGTATTGGGGGTCAACTTGTTTGACTAAAACCCTTCATGTCTGCAGTTCAATGAATGAAAGAAATAAAAGACATAAATATCATCATCATCATCATCACTTAGCATCTGTTTTCCTTGTGGGTATGGGTTGGTCAATCTGACAGGAGCTGGCTAGCCAGAAGACATCACTGTCTGTTTTGGCATGGATTTTACAGCAGGATGCCCTTCATAACACCAACCATCCCATAGGGTTGACTTAGTGATTTTTACATGGCCTCAGGACCAGTGAGGTCTGTTTTGGCATGATTTTTACAGCTGGATGCCCTTCTGTATTTTTTCAAAAAAATTTGCCACAAAGGTATGATACAGAGTAGCTTGCAGGCTGGACAGAAACATTGATGAGATGAATGATGAAATAAAATGATATTAATGAGAGAAGACAAAAAATGCCTGCCGTTTTTTTTTTTTTTTTTTTTTTTTTTTGCTTCTCTAAAAAATTATTTTTTTACACAAAAATTAAACCAAGGTATTGAACCTCTTACATCCGTTTTTACAATTATTGGTCTTACTAGTCCATTTACAAATTGAAACATTATTATTTTTAACACAATAACAAAATGAGGTAGTGAACCTCTTACTTTCGTTTTTACAAGTTTTGGACTTAACCCTTTAGCATTCAAACTGGCCATATCCGGCCAAAAGTATTCTGCCTGTTTTATGGTCAAACTGGCCAGATCTGGTCTCTCACCCCAACCCCACAATATCGTTTTAAAAATTAACAGCTACCTCATCAAAATCTCAAAGCTACAAGATTAATGAATGATTAGTTCAAAACAATGTGGATGAAGAAGCATTAATTTTAGCAGAATAATGCGAACACTAAAGGGTTAATAGTCCATTTGGATGCCCTTGACTGGATGTTCTTTATGTGGCACCAGCACTAGCAGGGTCACCAAATAACTTGCAAGACAAAGATCTTTCAAGAGGATCTGTATGTATTTATATGTATTTATGTAATATATCTATATATGTATATATCAGATATCACTAACAACCTGGTCTTTTTGTTCTTGCAGGAAGGTATGTACACAACGTTTCATGAAATATCAGCACCATGGGAGTACCGTTCGAGACGCCGATTGTATGTGCTTTGAAGGATACCACTTTGAAAATGAGGACCAGAGGGCCTGCGTGCCCAACAGAGAATGTGATAAAGGTTATGGGCAAGGACCCTATGGTAAGTTGACCCTTACATTTTGTAAATACACACCTGTTGTATGTAGTGTTGTTTTTTTGTTGTTTTGATTTTTCAAATGCAGTTTTTCTGGGTTTACATCGTCCTACATGTTCTTTTAGCATTTTTGTCTACCTATGCCTCTCCATGTTACATTCTTAATATACTCTGTGTAGTGACTATAGTCACTACAAAGAGTATATGAATTATACACAAATCAGCCTCGCCTGGCACCTGTGCGAGTGGCACGTAAAAAGCACCCACTACACTCTCGGAGTGGTTGGCATTAGGAAGGGCATCCAGCTGTAGAAACATTGCCAGATAAGACTGGAGCCTGGTGCAGCCTTCTGGCTTCCCAGATCCCCGGTCGAACCATCCAACCCATGCTAGCATGGAGAACAGATGTTAAACGATGATGATGATGTATAATTTATATACACAGTGTATAAAAATTATACATAATTGAAGCAAATCCCTGAATAAAGGTATAATTAACATTTTTTTTTAACCCTTTAGCAATTAAACAAGCCATATCTGGCCTGAATGTTCTACCTGTTTTATGTTTAAACTGGCCAGATCTGGCCTTTCACACCTACCCTACACTATAGTGATTATATTAATTAATATGTTATATTAATTAATATAATATACCCTGGTTATATTAATATAATATAATAAGGGAAGACCCAGTGACTCCCCTTACTATATTCTTACTATGACCATGAGAGTCCTGGTGACCCCTTATTCAATATCCTTAATATAACTACATGAGTCCCAGCTGATTCCCCACACTATACTCTTTATATATCTTAACTAGCAGTATCGCCCGGCGTTGCTCGGGTTTGTAAGGGAAATAACTATATTAGCATTTTTAGAGAGTTATAGCCAAAAAATGCATTAAAAATGGGAAAAAAATGATGGTAAATTTTCTTTTAAATCGTTGACTCATCGTAGACATTTTTAGAGAGTTACTTCCCTTATATAATAGCGAAAAAAATGCATTAAAATGGGAAAAAAATGATGGTAAATTTTCTTTTAAATCGTTGACTCATCGTAGACATTTTTAGAGAGTTACTTCCCTTATATAATAGCGAAAAAATGCATTAAAATGGAAAAAAATTATGGTAAATTATTTTTTAAATCGTAGACTCATCGTAGACGCGCGCTAATACCCAGAAGGGCTCGATATGAATCACGACTATAAGATACCCGGTTTTGGTTAAACTGCACCGCAAAATGTGGGAGTAGTTAGGAATCTAAATCGTAGGAGACAGACACACAACTTGACTTTTATATATCTTAATATGTAACGGCAGACAAAATACCGCTAAGTACTTCGCCCGGCATTCTAATGTTTCTATGAGCTCGCCGCCTTGTTATTATTATTATTAATTCTGCTGAGATCAACTTTGCCTTTCATCCTTTTGTGGTCAATAATATAAGTAAGTACCAGTTGAGTACTGGGGTCAATGTAATTTTCCGTCCCCTTCCCCCAAATTTCAGGCCTTGTGCCGACAGTAGAAAATATTATTCCTATGTCTAGAAACTCCTACATCATCCATAGACTCCACTACTACAATAACAAGCACATGAATGACAGTCAGATACACTACAATGGTAGCCTACACTACTATCACCACCACCATCACTATCACCAGTACCACTAACACCACCACCACCACCACTAACAACAACCACAACAGCCATACCACGCAAACAGTCAGTTTAATAAAACCCCAAACAATTCCAATATATTTGTTTGGCAAATAAAGCCAAACTGTTTTACATCGTCTCACCATGTTTCACCTTGGATTTATCATCACCATCATCATCATCATCACCATCATCATCATCAACATCATTATCATCGTCATCATCATCACCATCACCAGCATCACCATCATCACCATCACCATTATCATCATCATCATCACCATCATCACCATCATCCTCATCACCAGCATCATCATCATCACCATCACCAGCATCATCACCACCATCATCACCACCATCATCATCATCACCATCATCATCACCATCATCATCGCCATCATCATCACCATCATCATCATCATCACCAGCATCATCATCATCATCATCATCATCATCACCAGCATCATCATCATCATCATCATCATCATCACCAGCATCATCATCATCACCATCATCATCATCATCACCAGCATCATCATCATCATCATCATCATCATCACCAGCATCATCATCATCATCATCATCATCATCACCAGCATCATCATCATCACCAGCATCATCATCGCCATCATCATCATCATCACCAGCATCATCATCATCATCATCATCATCATCACCAGCATCATCATCATCATCATCATCATCACCATTATCATCATCATCATCATCATCATCACCAGCATCATCATCATCATCATCATCACCATCACCATCATCGCCATCATCATCATCATCATCATCATCATCATCACCATCACCATCATCGCCATCATCATCACCATCGCCACCATCATCATCACCACCATCATCATCACCAGCATCATCATCATCATCATCATCATCACCATCGCCATCATCATCACCATCGCCACCATCATCATCACCAGCATCATCATCATCATCATCATCATCATCATCATCATCACCTGTCAGCAGCAGCAGCAACTGCAACACCATCACTACAACTACCACAATCACCACCACCACCGCCACCACTACTGCCATCACCGCCACCATCCTTGTCCCCCTCCCCTCATATTTACATTTTTCCAAACATGTAAAACTACCTGCACCCCCCATGTCCCTTAGCTGTGTACAGTTGTGGTAGTAGTTGTAATAGCAGTACTATGGTACTAGTTACGCTGTAGTAGAGGTCATAGCATAGTGTGGTAGTACTTACTGGTAGTAATCGTGGTCTGCCAGTAGTGGTGATAATAGTATTGGCAATAGTGATTACACTGTAGTGGTGTTGGTGGTAGTAACACTAGTGGTAGTTAGCATTGTGTAGTGAGATGGTGATGCTGATAATCACTTGTGATGATCCCATCATCAGGTATAGTGTATCTGGGACTACATTATCTGATGTGCTCGTCCTTGTTATTTAACCCCAGGTCGGACCTGATGCATCACATTTATGATCAAAGATGCTCAAGGTATGAACGAACATCTTGTCTTTTGTTGAGGCATAGTGTATCTAGGACTACATCATCTAATGTCTCCTTCCTTGCTATTGTTTAGCCCCAGGTCAGTCTTGATCCAGCAGACTGATGATCGAAGATGTTCCAACTGTGACCATCCCGTCTTTTATTCAGGCATAGTGAATCTTGGACTACATTATCTAATGTGTCCTTCCTTGTTGTTTAGCCCCAGGTCAGTCCTGATCCATCAGATCTATGATCAAAGATGTTCCAGCTGTGACCATCCCGTCTTTTATTCAGGCATAGTGTATCTAGGACTACATTATCTAATGTGTCCTTCCTTGTTGCTTAACCACCAGGTCGGTCCTGATCCATTGCATCTTTGATTGAAGATGTTCCAATTGTGACCATCCCATTTTTTATTCAGGCCTAATGTATCTTGGACTACATTATCTAATGTACCATTCCTTATTGCTGTTTAGCCCCGGGTTGCTCCCAATCCATCATACTTACGATCAGAGTCACTCCAGCTATGACATCCCGTCTTTTATCCAAACATAGTAGTGGTGGTATAGGCTGCAGCAGCAGCAGCAGCAGTAGTAGTAGTAGTAGTAGTAGTGGTAGTAGCAGCAGCAGTGGTAGTAGTAGTAGCAGCAGCAGCGGTGGTAGTAGTAGTAGTAGTAGTAGTAGTAGTAGTAGCAGCGGTGGTGGTGATGCTGCTACTAGGGTAATCATATGCTACTGGGGTAGTGGTGGTGGTGGTGGTTGGTGGTGGTGGTGGTGGTAGTTGGGGTGGTAGTAGAGGCAGTGTTAGTGTTAGTTGTAGCAGCAACAATATCTTGAGGCTGTTTTAAACTGAATTCACTCTTTTGTTACAGTTGTGTGTATATATGTGTGTATATGTCTGTTGTATACAATGTATGTATATATTTGTCTGTGT
>NC_043022.1:18419792-18434792 GCF_006345805.1 Octopus sinensis
AGAGCATCCAGCCACGGAAACTGCCCAAAACTGAGTGCTGCCCTTTGTCTCATCAGATCCTTTCAACCTATCCAATGCATGCCTGTATGGAAAGCAGACTGAAAATGATGATGGTGGTGGCAGTGGAGGTGATGGTACCGATGTTGGTGATGATGTTGGTGATGGTGATGATGGTGGTGGTGGTGGTGGTGGTGGTGGTGGTGATGGTGATGGTGATGATGGTGGTGGTGATGGTGATGATGTTGGTGATGGTAATGATGTTGGTGATGGTGGTGGTGGTGGTGATGGTAATGATGTTGGTGATGGTGATGATGTTGGTGGTGGTGGTGGTTTTGAAGATGATGATGATGATAAAAATGCAGATGGAATGGAAAGCCTGAATGAAACACTGAAAATCAAGACCAAATAGACATGTGCCTACAACCTCTCCCTGCCTTTCAGCACCACCATCACACCTCCACCACACAACCATCTGGAAACCTTTTCCATATTTTAAACATAGAAATATTCAGAAAATACACATACACATTCATACACAAACATATACATACACAAAACACAAATAAAAATAAAAGTATGCAAGCAAAACAACCAAAAAAAAGAGGGGAACAAAATACCCTTTTTTATTGATTTTATTTGATTAGAATAAATCTTGCTGGGAGTTCTCCTCCCCTCACATAACTCCCCCCCCTCCGCCGCAACCCCCACCCCCTCCCCACAACCCTTTCCTACCTCTTCCCAGCATTTACCTTTCTCAGTTTGAATAACATTTACGCTCACCATCGTCAATACCACCACCACCACCATCAACACCACCATCATAGCTATCTCCACCGCTACCACTGGCTCCCTCCATGTCCATCCAACTTACCTCCCCCCCACCTTTCTGGTCCCTTCCACCTGACCCCCCCCACCACCCCGCCCTTGAAATTTTTTTCGTTTTATTTGATTGTTATTCATTTTATTCTTTGTTTTGTTTTCGCCCTGAAGGCAATGTGTCCCCCTGTCCCTATCCCCTGTTTCACACTCCCACTAACCTCTTATACTTTTGCTGCATTTTACTAAATAAACACTGTAGATGATAGTGATGATGATGCTGGTGATGGCGATATTTATGATGATGATGATGATGATGATGGCAGTTATGGTGGTGGTGATGATGATGATGGTTTATGACCCTGAAGAAAAGGAAGAGATTTTTGTTGATGTTTTTAATCACAACATATGTATGTTATGCTTGTGTGTATGGTAAGAAGATTGCTTCTCGACCACATGGTTCTGGGTTCAGTCCCACTGCTTGGCACTTCAGGCTCATGTCTTGTACAGTGTACTTAAGCTGAGCGAAGCCTTGTACATGAGTCTGTTTGATGGAAATTGAAAGAAACCTGCCATATATACATACTTATGTATATATATATATAAAATACAAAATGGGACAAGAACGCAAAACATCCAGACAGTTAGGTGATACAAAAAAGGGATAACAAAACATTCAGATAGACGATACAAAGAAAACAAGGACAGGTCATTCAAAGTTTTCTTTCCTCAGTCAAGCACCAGATTATCCTTGCAATTTTGGCTGATTATACTTGAGATTGCTCTCTCTCTCTCTCTCTCTATATATATATATATATATATATTTACTTCATTATTAAAGCATATTACTCTACCTCTGGTAGGTATTCGAGTACCATTTTTCCCCCCACCTTGTTTTACATTTACGTGCTTAATTGGATATATATATATATATTTATATCATCATCATCATCGTCATCATTTAACATCTGTTTCCCATGTTGCGATGGGTTGGACAGTTTGGGTACAGCTGGATGCCATTCCTAATGCCAGCCACTTTACAGTGTGTACTGAGTGCATCTTAAGTGGCACTGGTACAGGTGCTTTTTATGTGGCACCAGCACCAATAGGGTTGCCAAGTAACTTACTTGCAAGACAAAACATTTCTTCAGGTGGTGGCAGGTGGCATTAACCAAAGTGACTTAGGATATCAGTTCTGTTGTGGTGGGTGGATCATCTTCAGTACAGCTAGGTGCCAGGTAGTATCTCAGTTCTTTGTCATCTCTGTCATAAGGCTCCATGTTTTGAGATCAGCTTTCATCACTTTATCCCATGTCTTCCTGGGTCTACCTCTTCCATGAGCTCTTTCCACATGTGTCTGTGTTTATATAACTGTATGGGTGTGTCTTCGTGTTTGTCTCCCAACACTGCTTCACGATCAGTGTTAGTTTGTTTATATTCGCATAACTTAGCAGTTTGGCAAAGGAGACCAATAGAATAAGTTCCAGGTTTTAATATCTAAGAACTGGGTTGATTCATTTCACTCAAACCCTTCAAGGCAGAGCCCCAGAATGATCACAGTCTAATAACTCGAGCCTGTAAAAGACAAAAGATATACATATGTGTGTGTATATATGCATGCATACACACACACACACACATGCATATACACTAGCACACACTCACACACATGCATATACACTGGCACACACACACAGAACTTGCAATGTGGGACAGGATGGAATTGTAAACCAATATTTGGCACTGAATTAACAAAATTTCAAACTGTTTTCTCTATTTGTTTTGATGTGGGTTGCATTTTATTTTATTTTACCTCGTTTGTTTTCTTTCTAATTTACCTTTGTGTCCTACAGTTCTGGGTTTCAAATCCTGCCAAAGTCAACGTGACCTTTCACCCCTTTTTGTAAAACGGTGTCGCTACCACCATCACCTTTGGCACCAGTTTATAGAAAATATCTAGTTGTGTATATTATATATATATATATATATATATATATATATTGTGTGCATGTGTTTTTGTATGCATATATAAATCAATCTCTGTGTCCTGCAGGTTTGTGTTCAAACCTTGCCAAAGTCAACTTATTCTGTATCATCATCACCATTGGCATCAAACTGAAATTGTATATATATAACATGTGTGTGCATGTATATATACATGCACACACACACACACAGACACACATGTATATATTTTCTATTTCAGTTTTGTATTTGGTTTGTAAAATTCCTAATGGGAGTTGGTGTGTTAAAAGAAATCTCACATCTTGGGAGGGTCATAACACCAATAATAATAAATACACAAATGCATTGGTTCAATTTCACTCCTTACTGTCAACTAATCAATCATTTCTTTTGTCTCTTGGTTATTCATACACACCCACACACAGATATATATATATATATATATATTAATATATATATATATATATATATACCAGTTCCAATCAAGTTGTCTAATCTATGTCAGCATGGAAAGCAGACATTAAATGATGATTTGTTTATTTATATATATATATATATATATATATATATAGGCATTGGAGCGGCTGTGTGGTAAGTAGCTTGCTTACCAACCACATGGTTCCGGGTTCAGTCCCACTGTGCGGCACCTTGGGAAAGTGTCTTCTACTATTGCCTTGGGCCGACCAAAGCCTTGTGTGTGGATTTGGTTGATGGAAACTGAAAGAAACCCGTCGTATATATGTATAAATATGTGTGTGTTGTGTTTGTCCCCCCAACATCGCTTGATAACCAATGCTGGTGTGTTTACATTCCCGTAAAAGAGACCAATAAAATAAATACTAGGCTTACAAAGAATAAGTCCTGGGAGCGATTTGCTTGACTAAAGGTGGTTCTCCAGCATGGCCACAGTCAAATGACTGAAACAAGTAAAAGAGTAATAAATGAACATTCCAGAGAAAATCCTATCATTCCCTCCATCTAATGAGGAATTCTCTTGCATTTAATTCTAGTTTGGTAAGCACCATGCATGAAACCATTTTTGATCCTTGGTTAACTTTTGTAACTTTCTGCTACCAGAACCATGGGGTTCATATGCAAAACATTCTATATCTTTTGTTTCCATTCAAGCTCTCTCTCTCTCTTTACTCTTTTACTTGTTTCAGTCATTTTGACTGCGGCCATGCTGGAGCACCGCCTTTAGTCGAGCAAATCGACCCCAGGACTTATTCTTTGTAAGCCCAGTACTTATTCTATCGGTCTCTTTTGCCGAACCGCTAAGTAACGGGGACATAAACACACCAGCATCGCTTGTCAAGCAATGCTAGGGGGACAAACACAGACACACAAACATACACATATATATATATATATACATATATACGACAGGCTTCTTTCAGTTTCCGTCTACCAAATCCACTCACAAGGCATTTGTCGGCCCGGGGCTATAGCAGAAGACACTTGCCCAAGATGTCACGCAGTGGGATTGAACCCTGAGCCATGTGGTTGGTTAGCAAGCTACTTACCACACAGCCACTCCTGCGGATACACCTTTTTATTTTTGTGGGTTGGCCACTTCACGAACTTCGTGAATATTTTCACAACTTATTTCATATGTATGTATATATACACATATATCAATACCTATATACACTTGTTTTGCAGTTGTGAAAAGGTATCTCGATGTACATTGAAGAAGAGTAACGGGACATTTGACAATGTCTGTGGACCTGTGATGGATGGTAAGTTATTTTTTTTTTACCATTTTTAACCCTTTCGTTACCCTATTTATTTTGAGATGCTCTGTGTTTCTTTCAATTACTTTAAATATTACAAAGAATTTAGTAAAGTAACTTAGTTATCATTCAGCTAGTGTTAAGAACATAAATTATGACTAAGGTTTTGTGGAAGATTTTAATTCAAAACTTATGAGAACAAGACATTTGTACTCAGAACCAGAGGCAGTTTCAATTGGGATGGTATCAAAATGGTTAAGAATTGTTTCTCTATTATATATTTTAACCCTTTCATTACTGCATTTATTTTGAGATGCTCTGTGTTTCTTTCAATTACTTTAAATATTACAAAGAATTTAGTAAAATAACTTAGTTATCATTCAGCTAGTGTTAGGAACATAATTGTGACTAAGGTTTGGTGGAAGATTTTTATTCAGAATTCTTGAAGACAAAACATTTGTATTACAGAGCCAGAGCTGGTTTCAGCCAGGTTGGTAACGAAAGGGTTACAGCTATTGTTTTCTTGGACCCTCATTTCAAGCTAAAACAAACTCCATACAGTAAAAATCACACCCATGTTTACTGACATAAAGACACAGCTGCAGCCCCAGTAACCCTCCCTAGCTTCCTAAGGCCCCATGTTAAGATGCCCTCCACCTAAGAATAATATGTTGAGCAGGAACCCTCAGCCCACCTGCCCTGCATCCTGTGTCTCAGTAACTACCGCACCCACTACCACCTGACCTGGCCACAACTGCCTTCACTACAGCAACAACAACTGTCACTGTCAGTGCTATAACTACCACACCCACCACCACCATCACTATTATTGACACTACCAGCAGCGCTACAATCACCAACACTACCACCACCCCCACCACCTCTATTATAACTTCAGAAACCATCACCACTACAGTCATTACAGCCACAACAACTACAACTTATACCACAACCTATACCATTTCCACCACTACCATTACAATCATTACAGCCACAACCATTACAATTTATACTACAGCCTATACCATTACCACCACCACCTCTACTATAACTTCAGCAACCACCACCACTACAATCACTGCAGCCATAACCACTACAACATATACTACAACCAAGACCACCATCACCTACCAATACTATAATTGTTAGAACCATCCCACCACCATGTGTACCACTTATATGTCAATCATTTTTTTCCCCACCGTCGTTTTTTCAGATATTGTCAACTGTGACAACTTGACAACAGAGAAGCCGAAAGTGGAAGAATCTAGTAATACGGCAATCATCGTTGGCTGTGTGAGTGTCTTATTGTTTGTCGGGGTGATAGTTGCATTGTGTTATTACTTTTGCTTCCATCGACCGAGGTCACGCAGTCACAAGAAGCGGGCACCCACCCAGGAGGAGCTCGACGCCGTCGTCTCTCAGGTGATAGAGAACGCGAAAAAAGATGAAAAATATTGCAAACAAGGTAAGCAGTCGTTTGGTTATATCTGTTAGTCCGTTTGTTGGCAGGGTGGGAAGAGGTTGCGATTAGTGGGTGGAAGCATTCTTTTCTGTTTCCGCCTCACATACACACAGCTATTTTTGAAGTAAACTACATTTGCGGACAAACCCTAAATGAAGGTACATAGCTGGAAAAAGAACTCAGATGGTCGGGCCTCCAACCAGGCCTTTCATGATCCCTTTACAGCCAGGAATGTTTTGGCAACCCCTCATATATATATATATATATATATATATATATATATAATGGTATATAGGTGCAAGTGTGGCTATGTGGTAAGTAGCTTGCTTACCAACCACAAGGTTCCAGGTTCAGTCCCACTGCATGGCACCTTGGGCAAGTGTCTTCTACTACAGCTTTGGGCAGACCAAAGCCTTGTGAGTGGATTTGGTAGACGGAAACTGAAAGAAGCCCAACATATATATACACATATATATATATATATGGCACGTAAAAAGCACCCACTACACACGGAGCGGTTGGCATTAGGAAGGGCATCCAGCTGTAGAAACACTGCCAGATCAGACTGGGTCTGGCGCAGCCTTCTGGCTTCCCAGACCCCAGTTGAACCGTCCAACCCATGCTAGCATGGAAAACGGACGTTAAACGATGATGATGATGATGATGATGATATATATATGTGTGTGTGTATCTGTGTTTGTCCCCCCAACATCGCTTGACAACCGATGCTGGTGTGTTTACGTCCCTGTAACATAGCAGTTCAGCAAAGAGACCAAAAGAATAAGTACTAGGCTTACAAAGAATAAGTTATGGCATCAATTTGTTCGACTAAAGGCGGCGCTCCAGCATGGCTGCAGTCAAATATATAATGACTGAAATAAATTAAAGAAAAAAAGAATAAAAGAATGCATGTACATGTATAATATTATGCATATGTGTTCTAAATATATTATGTTACATATAGACATGATAGATCGTTAGCTCCTACATGCATTTTTTTCTCTCCTTGTTTTTTTTCTGTGTATCTTTCTGTCAAAGAGCGTAGGCTCGAAACGTAAAAGCCTTTTTCTATTTCTATTCCTGAGCGCCATACTAATACATATGTTTGTTTGTACTCAACCTGCCTTCGTCTTTTGTTTATTTTCATAAACCTTCCCGTTATATGCCCATATATATATAGATTCATCACTGTTTCCTTGTTTTCTCTGTCTTTTCAGCCTTAAATACATCTTGTACAATTATCGAGAACAATATAGGTCGACAGATCTGGAGTTTACCACAAGAATTGTTCCGTAAGCACTTCCAAGCTGGGAAATATGAAGTTATAGTGGAAAAATATAAAGGTACAGTCACTTAACATTTATGTTTCTTTCTTCCATATATATCTGGGGCTGCTTTCTCATTTATTATGCCAGGCTCGTCTGGCCCCCGTGCCAGTGGCACGTAAAATGCACCATCCGATCGTGGCCGTTTGCCAGCCTCGTCTGGCACCTGTGCAGGTGGCACATAAAAAGCACCCACTACACTCTCGGAGTGGTTGGCGTTAGGAAGGGCATCCAGCCGTAGAAACATTGCTAGATAAGACTGGAGCCTGGTGCAGCCTTCTGGCTTCCCAGACCCCAGTTGAACCGTCCAACCCATGCTAGCATGGAAAATGGATGTTAAACGATGATGATGATGATGATTAATATCATTAGCGACATTTCATCTGCCCTTATGTTCTGAGTTCGAATTCCACTTTGGTCAACTTTGCCTGTCGTCCTTTCGGGGGGTGATAAAATGAGTACCACTCAAGCACTGTGGAGGCGCAATGGCCCAATGGTTAGGGCAGCGGACTCGCGGTTTCGATTCCCAGACCAGGCGTTGTGAGTGCTTATTGAGACGAAAACACCTAAAAAGCTCCACGAGGCTCCGGCAGGGGATGGTGGTGATCCCTGCTGTACTCTTTCACCACAACTTTCACTGTTACTTCCTGTTTCTGTTGTACCTGTATTTCAAAGGGCCGGCCTTGTCACTCTCTGTGTCACGCTGAATATCCCCGAGAACTACGTTAAGGGTACACGTGTCTGTGGAGTGCTCAGCCACTTACACGTTAATTTCACAAGCAGGCTGTTCCGTTGATCGGATCAACCGGAACCCTCGTCGTCGTAACCGACGGAGTGCTTCCACTCAAGCACTGAGGTTGATGTAATCAATTAATCCCCATCCACCAAAATTGCAGGCCTTGTGCCTATAATAGAAAAGATTATTATTATTTTCATTATCATCATTATCCTCTTCTTTCAATTTTGTTTCAATTTCTTGTCAAGTGTCTTCCCGACACCTAGGGCAAAGAAACTCACTGTATACATTGGTAGGACATTAAAATAAACACACCAGATTGTTCATTTACAAAGTCATGTGGTAAAGAAACGGATACATATATGTACATGTTCAGTCCCACTGCATGGCACCTTGGGCAAGTATCTTCTACTATAGCCTCGGGCTGACCAAAGCCTTGTGAGTAGATTTGGTAGACGGAAACTGAAAGAAGCCCATCATATATATGTATGTGTGTGTCTATATGCTTGTGTGTCTCTGTTTGTGCCCCCAACATCGTTTGACTACCGATGCTGGTGTGTTTATGTCCCTGTAACTTAGCGGTTCGGGAAAAGAGACGGATAGAAAAAATACTTGGCTTACAAAGAATAAGTCCTGGGGTTGATTTGCTCAAGTAAAGGCGGTGCTCCAGCATGGCCACAGTCATATGACTGAAACAAGTAAAAGAGTATGTATGTGTAGTCTTATAGATACCTTGTGTGTATGTATATATATATATATGTGTGTGTGTATATATATACACACACACATCCACACCCTCCTGTATGTATACACACAAACATACCTTCTTGCATGCATATATATTTGTATATATAGATATATATATATTATCTATTGTCAATGTTTTGTTAACATATTAACATATGCCAATATTCTTAATTTGAGAGAGAAGAGGTGGGGGGGCGAGATTAAATTTGATTGCTATTTCTAGCCAATCAGACAACTGCATTGTGGCTCTCATCTGGGGGTCATTTAGCCGTGGGCAATTGCACGCATATATATATATATGTGCGTGTATGCGTGTGTGTGTTTGTGGTGATGGGATATGATAATTAAATTAATTAACGGCACCTAATGAAACAAACAGAACATGCGGAAACGAACTTGTTTAAACGAATTAATGCCACGCTCTCGACCGTTTGTAAACGACCACCCACCACCTCGCACAGAGACCTTACGCAACCATTCCCCTCATCAACACTACTCGTATGGGACGGGGTAGGGTGGGGGTGAGGGGTGGGTTCTCGGAAGGGGTTTTTATATGGCAACCTTCCTTGATTAATTATTTATAGTTGATCAAGTTATTTACTCCTCCCCCCTAACCTTATTCCCTCTCTTACTCCTTCCTCTTCCACTCTTCTCTTCTTCCTCTTCTTCTCTCTCTCTCTCTCTCCCTCCCTGTCTCGATCAGTGGAGCAGTTGTTGTATGTGTGTATTATCCAATTTGGAAAGGTCAAAGGTCACCTGTAAATCAAACTTGGCGAAATTTTGGCTGAAGAACTGGTAAAAGTTTAAAAAATAAAAATAAATACACAAAGAGGGAGAAGAAGAAGAACCGATGGCAGAGATCCAGGAGTCAATTTATAATTAACCAATCTTTTAAAAGAGCAGTGCCAGAACCATATTTACGAATTTCTGTTGATGGCTAATTAGTAAAGATATTGACCTATTGACCTGAAAGCTTTCATACAGTCAAATAATAATGCTACCCCCTACACATCAATGTATGTTTGTACATGCATATGTATCTCTCTCTCTCTCTCTGGCTGTGTAGGAAGAAGCTTGCTTGCCAACCACATGGTTCCAGGTTCAGTCCCCCTGCATGGCACCTTGGGCAAGAATTTTCTACTATAGCATTTGGCTGACTAGAGCCTTGTAAGTGGATTTAGTAGATGGAAACTGAAAGAAGCCCATCTTATATATATATATATATATATATATATATATATATATCCCTCTCTCTCTCTCTTTCAGAGAGGCACTGAGCAGCTATATGCACATAGACACACAGGGCAGTAACTTCCACCTACTGAATTCAATGACAAAGCTTCGGTCAGCTCGGGGTTATAGTGGAAGACACCTACCCAAAGTGCCATGCAGTGGGACTGAACTCGAAACCATGTAGCTAAGAAGCAAGCTCCCTAACCACACAGCCATGCCCATTCATATTTGGAATTAAATAAATTCCGCCTTGGTCGAATTTGCCTTTCATCCTTTCGGGGCCGATAAATTAAGTACCAGCTACGCACTAGGGTCGATGTAATCGACTTAATCCCTTTGTCTGTCTTTATTTGTCCCTTCTGTGTTTAGCCCCTTGTAGGCAATAAAGGAATAAAATACATGGATAATAAAAAAAAAATAGGTATACACAGTATACAATGAAAAGGAAGGGAAATGCAAAGGTTAAAAAATAAAAGATAAAAATAGATTTTAAAAGGTGGTTGATGATAGAGATGTAATCCTCCTGATACTGGATGACCTCTAGGGATAATCGAGGCACTCCACCGTCCAAGGCCGAGTGCCCTCTCTAATTCCCCTTCCCTGACTCACAGGTCTACACTTAGAGAGGTAATAGCAACGATGGTGATTTCTTTTAAACTAGTTGACAGAGAAGCCATGTTGTACTTGTAATAAACCCAAGCCTTAGATATGTACGGATGCATTCAGTTATGCATGAGTTGTTGGGAACAGGAACGCCATTAGTGGTGGTGGTGGTGGTGGTGGTGGTGGTGGTGGTGGTGGTGACATTTATATGATAGTGGGAGAGAGGATGATGATGGTGGTTGTGATAGTGATGATGATGGTGGTGGTGTTGATGATGATGATGGTGGTGGTGGTGATAGTGATGATGATGGTGGTGGTGATGATGATGGTGGTGGTGTGGTGATAGTGATGATGGTGGGGTGGTGGTGGTGGTGACATTTATATGATAGTGGGAGAGAGGATGATGATGGTGGTTGTGATAGTGATGATGATGGTGGTGGTGTTGATGATGATGATGGTGGTGGTGATAGTGATGATGATGGTGGTGGTGTTGATGATGATGGTGGTGGTGGTGATAGTGATGATGGTGGTGGTGGTGGTAGTGATAGTGATGGTGGTGGTGGTGTTGATGATGGTGGTGGTGGTTGTGATAGTGATGATGGTGGTGATAGTGATGATGGTGGTGGTGATAGTGATGATGGTGGTGGTGGTGTTGATGATGGTGGTTGTGATAGTGATGATGGTGGTGTTGATGATGATGGTGGTTGTGATAGTGATAATGATGATGATGGTGATGATAGTGACTGAGATACTGATGTCTTCCATTACAGGTAAATAATTAAAAACAAGAAACTAATACTAATTAGGAGAGTCGTTGGTAAATGTGCTCAAGTGTGAGTGAGGGTGTGTGAGTGAGTGCACTTCCTATTAATAAAAAAAGAAACCATTGATACTGATCTTTACTGGATATATACACGCAATATGAATGGTTTATATACATGCAAGCTTTTGCATGTGGCTTCTGTGTTTGTACATGCACACACACACACACGTTTTAATACCACCACACACACACATAAAAGCATACACACACGTACAGACACCACCACCACCATCACAACCACCATCATCATCAACACCACCACCACCATCATCACTATCACACCCACCATCATCATCAACACCACCACCATCATCACTATCATAACCACCATCATCATCCTCTCTCCCACTATCATATGAATGTCACTACCACCACCACCACCACTGCAAACACTATAATATATATATATATATATATATATATATATATATATAATACACATAAATATATATACATACATACATATAGTGTACATACATACATGCATGCATATATATGTACATACACTCACAACATATCCAATATTTATATATAATATATTTATACAAACTTCTAGATAGGCAGACACACATATACACACACACATATGCATATATATATACATATAAACATTTCTGGATACACATGCATATATATATATATATATATGCACATGTGTATTCAAACTTCTCATTACACATACAAACACATGTGCATACACACACATTGTAGAGCAGTACATATAGAAACATGAAATGATATAAACGTATACCTGTAAAGATAATTAGTTATAAATACACATACAAACTCACACGCACGCACGTGTGCATGCTAATGTGCTATTACTTACACGTCTAACAGATGTGTGCGCAAACATACTATGAATATTAACCTCACCTGCACACGTATATATATATATATATATATATATATATATACTAACACGCTTATTTACTCACTCATAGCAACCAATCAACTATTTATACATATTTAAAAACACCTGTTCATACATATAGATTGATAGGTAAATAGATACATACATACATACATACATACATACATACATACATACATACATACATACATACATACATACATACATGCATGCATGCATGCATGCATGCATGCATGCATGCATACATACAACATACATAAATACATACATACATACATACATACATATATATGCATGCATGCATACATACATACATAAATACATACATACATACATACATATATATGCATGCATGCATACATACATACATACATACATACATATATATACATACATATATACATACATACATACACACATACATACATACATACACATACATACATACATACATACATAGGCAGACTGTTAGATAAATAGGTAGGTAGGTAGATAGATAGATATATAGAACAAGCACACACAAACAACATTAATTATACAAGTGCAAACACACACAATTTTATATACAGATGTGAAAACTGGCATAGATCAATACATATGTATAACTTATTGCTGTACTCACACCAATACATGTTTAGATACTATTAGAGATATATGAACACACACACACACACACAAATGGTCCTTTTATCTGTCTACGCACACATAGATAACTATATACATAGACTCAGCAAAATCTTTTTATTCTCGTGTAAATATGCTTAACCATATATATATATATATACTTATATATATATATATATAGTTAATCCAAACAAGAAAGCACAAGAAAACACAACAACGCAAGGACGTGGAACAAATATAGTATTATTGGACGCTCAGGAAAGAAGGAGGGTTTAATGTTTCGAGCAGAGCTCTTCGTCGGAAACATAGGAGAAGGGAAGACAGAGGGAAAAAAATCGCCAACGGTACACACGAGGTCACATATATATATATATATATACACACACACACACATACATACATACAGGAGACCAAAAGTGTATATACGCTGCTAATATGTATATATAAACAAAACAAAAAATGGAACCAGAACACAACAGGCAACAACAAAGCATTCAGTTATTTAGACGAAACAAAGAAGGACAGGAAAAAACAAGGATGGGTCATTCGGAGAGCTTTCTGTCATCAGTTGAGTTACAAATCATCATAATTTTGGTAGACTATTTGAAAAAAATCTACATTATTTATGAAGCACTTCCAATTTTAATTTTTTTTCTCAAACATTCCAGTGATAATTATAATTGATAATCATAATTTTCATTGTAAGTTAATCTATATTAGAGCAGTCTTCCTAATTTTAAAATAAGTTTGAGAAGTGCCATAATAAATAATAATAATAATAATAATAATAATAATAATAAAACATTGTGTACAGTGCTCAGGTGCACTACAACTCATCTAAAGTGTATATATAATCAGGTGTAGTTTCGGCGGATTTCGGAAAGCATGAGGGCCTTAAAGGATGCAGTGTCATGGCAGTCAACAACTGACGCAGGCAGTTTATTCCATGCTTCAGCAACTCTGAGCGTGAAAAAATGTTTCCGAAAGTCATGGGAGCTGTGTTGTTTTCTGACTTTGTAGGCATGTCCACGTGTGTTGGACACATGGAGATCAAAAAGGTAGACGAAATTGCCAATCTTTGAGTTAGTTTGGAACTTTTGGCAATTAAGCTTTGCTGTGAGGTTTTGAAGTTCGTTTTGCAAAGGTGTGGTTTCTGGTTCAGTTCCATTGTGGAGCACCATGTGCAAATGTCTTCGACTATATAGGCACAGGAGTGGCCGTGTGGTAAGTAGCTTGCTTGCCAACCACATGGTTCCGGGTTCTGTCCCACTGCATGTCACCTTCGGCAAGTGTCTTCTACTATAGCTTTGGGTCATCCAAAGCCTTGTGAGTGGATTTGGTAGACGGAAACTGAAAAGAAGCCCATTGTATATATGTATATATATATATATGTATGTGTGTGTTTTTGTGTCAGTGTTTGTCCCCCCCAACATCGCTTGACAACTGATGCTGGTGTGCTTACGTCTCCGTAACCTAGCGGTTCGGCAAAAGGAGACCGATAAAATAAGTACTAGGCTTGCAAAGAATAAGTTATGGGGTCGATATGCTCGACTAAAGGCGGTGCTCCAGCATGGCCACAGTCAAACGACTGAAACAAGTAAAAGAGAGTATTGCTCCAGGCCAACCAATACCTTGCGAGTGAGTTTGGTGGACAGAAGCTGAAAGAAGCCTGTCATATATATAGATTAGTATGTGTTTGTCCCTCACCACCGCTTGACAACTGGTGTTGGTGTGTTTAAGAAAAAGACTTAATCAATACATAAAATTTTAATAAATTGACTATTTATTAAAATTTTATGTATTGATTAAGTCTTTCCTTGTTTGTTTTGCAAAATAGTGGTTTTGTCTCTAATAATATTTTATGATCGTGACGATGCCGGACCCTCCGGCCCCTGTGCAGGTGGCACGTAAAAAGCACCCAATCCACTCACGGAGTGGTTGGCGTTAGGAAGGGCATCCAGCCATAGAAACTCTGCCAGATTCAGACTGGAGCCTGGTGCGGCCCCTGGCTTCCCAGACCCGGTCAAACCGTCCAACCCGTGCTAGCGCGGAAAGC
>NC_043022.1:18439792-18467292 GCF_006345805.1 Octopus sinensis
ATAACCCCAAGTCCCACCTTGCCATCTCTACAACCACCCCTACACTTACCCCATCCTGCCATCTCTAAAACCCACCCTACCCTCCATGCACCCCTTGCATCCACTCGACCACCAATTCCTCCATATACCTCGCTGCAACCACCTGACCATCCCTACACACCGCCCTGCCCTCCATACACCACTTACATCCACCCAACCACCCACACTCACCGCGCCCTGCCATTTCTACAGCCACCCCATAACACTCTGCTCTGCCACTCTACCAAAAACCCTACAACCATTCCACAACCACCCTGCTCAGCCATTTTCTACAGCCACCCCCTACCACATCTGCCACCCCTACCCCTACCCATTCATCAATTCGATATTACTTCTTTGATCATCTGATCTAAACTGATTGTTTTTACTGCAAAAAAAAATCAAAAAAAATGTCTATTGATTTAGTGGTATTTGTTTAGACTGGCTTATATGATGGGGTGGGTTGGGGGTGGTGAAAGGGGAGGTTGTGGTGAGGTTTAAGTTGATGGTGGCACCAGTGGTAGTGGTGGTGGTATGTATGTGTGTGTGTGTGGTTGTTGCTGTGATTGTTGTTGTGATTGTTGAGTCTCTTGTGTCTGTTTTGTGTCAGTAAGTGGAATCTCCAAATCAGATGATAATTATGTGTGTGTGTGTGTATGTTTTTAATATATGCGGGGTGTGCATATACACCCATGTATATTAAACATAACAGCTCATATATATATATGAGTAGTTAGCTCAAATATATGGATGTGTGTATTTATGTATAAAATAGTTGTTCCATTAAATATATGAGTGGACATATACTTTTGTACATTTCTGTCTATCTACTTAACTATCTACCAATCTTAATATTGGAAGTTGGAAAATATATTGGCATTATTTATTTGCCATTACACATGTTTCATTAACCTACCTATATAGCATATACTCTTTTACTCTTTTACTTGTTTCAGTCTTTTGACTGAGGCCATGCTGGAGCACCGCCTTTAGTCGAGCAAATCGACCCCGGGACTTATTCTTTGTAAGCCCAGTACTTATTCTATCGGTCTCTTTTGCCGAACCGCTAAGTAACGAGGACGTAAACACACTAGCATCGGTTGTCAAGCAATGCTAGGGGGACAAACACAGACAAACAAACAAACACACACACATACACACATATATATATAAATATATATACATACGACAGGCTTCTTTCAGTTTCTGTCTACCAAATCCACTCACAAGGCATTGGTCAGCCCGGGGCTATAGCAGAAGACACTTGCCCAAGATGCCACGCAGTGGGACTGAACCTGGAACCATGTGGTTGGTTAGCAAGCTACTTACCACACAGCTACTCCTGCGCATATATATAAGTATTTTATACATAAATACACACAGGCACAGGAGTGGCTGTGGTTAGTAGCTTGCTTACTAACCACATGGTTCTAGGTTCAGTCCCACTGTGTGGCACCTTGGACAAGTGTCTCCTACTATAGCCTTGGGCCAACCAAAGCCTTGTGAGTGGATTTGGTAGATGGAAACTGAAAGAAGCTCGTCGTATATATATGTGTGTGTGTATAAGTTTGTGTGTCTGTGTTTGTCCCCCCAACATCGCTTGACAACCGATGCTGGTGTGTTTACGTCTCTGTAACTTAGCGGTTCAGCCAAAGAGACTGCTAGAATAAGTACTAGGCTTACAAAGAATTAGTCCTGGGGTCAATTTGTTCGACTAAAGGTGGTGCTCCAGCATGGCCACAGTCAAATGACTGAAACAAAAGAGTAAAAGAGTGCGTATATATATATATAAATCAAAAATAAGGGTGAAAAAATTGGATATTAATTCAATAATACCATCAATTTAACACCAAGTGGCTTAGCGCATAAAAACCAGGGATACAATAAAAATTTATACACAAATATAAGAGAGTGACCACTATATGGTCGACTCTTGCGCTAAAAATAGATCCGCTATGGTATTAGCCACTAAAAAATTGTTTCCAAGGAGAATCAGCATAACATTTAGTGGCTAATACCATAGCGGATCTATTTTTAGTGCAAGAGTCAACCATATAGTGGTCACTCTCTTATATTTGTGTATATATATATATATTTATAAATGTGTGTGTCTGCTGGTGCCAAGTAAAAAGCCCCCAATCCTCTCTGTAAATTGGTTGAAGGGCATCCAGTTGTAAAAACCATACCAAAACAAACAGTGGATCTTTGCTCAATCCCCTGGCTTGCCAACTCCTGTCAAAACGTCCAACCCATCCATGCCAGTATGGAAGACGGACATTAAATGACAATGATGATAAATGACCTATTTGCGTCAGTTTGTCCCCTGTAACAATGGTTTGGCAAAAAGACACCAAGAGATTACGTGCCAGACTTAGGATTAAGTACCGGGGGTGGTGGATTTGTTCAACTGAACCGATTCAAAAATAGAGTTCCACCATGGCCGCAGTCTAGTGACCGAAACCAGGAAAACAAAGATCTCTCTCTATATAAACGGCAGTTTGTCTGTCTCTGTGTCTGTCAGGTTGTACCCTCACCCTGACCACGGTTTTCAACCGATTCTGATGAAACTTGACACACACATAGACCAATGTCATAATTCAAAACTAACGCAGCGAAAATTTTGAAAATTTCCCCCAGTTCTGAAAAAATCGATAAATTCGACATGGGGTCGAGAATCTAAGCTTTTTATATGCAACATATTTTCTGGGCTGTACGTGGGCTGTTCACGCGTTGGGAGGCACAATGATGTTTTCATGTTTTCGCCCAAAGGGACAGCTAGGAACATCGTGTACACAGAAGTATTCGAGTGAAGAGAAGACATTGCAACCTACACATGCGCCTTCGTTCCCTAGAGGGAAAGGACTAGATTGGGATTAGTCGTTGCCTACTAGGGGCTCTTACATACCCGGGCAACGCCAGGCTATGCTGCTAGTAAGAGATAAAAAGTAACTTTTTGTTCATTCATTTCACGTCACTGCTTTTCCATTGCCATTTCCAGAAAAGGAAAATTTTAACAAACATGGACTTCAAATCTACATCTGTTTTTTATCTGACACTCTTCATTTTTTTTTATTAATCTTCTTTCTTCTTTTCCTTTTCTTCCCTGTCTCTCCTGGGTTTTCCCTTTAGTAACTGAAGAAGAAATATCACCAAAAATATAGCTTCAACTTTTTCTGTTCATCTTTCTGTGTTCACCTGACAATATTAACTATGAACAATTATCTTGTACTTTAGTTATTTTTGTTTTTTTGTTCTATTTCGCACTGACACACATACAGTTATTCTAAAATGGACTAATTTTCACATTTTATTCTTGTATTTTTATAATACTATGTATTACAACAACACAAATACATTCATGTTTTATAACAATCTTTAAGTAGTGGTACCATTAACAAATAGCTAATGTGCTTTTGTGTGTGTGTGTGTGTATGTATGTGTTTGTTTATCTTGTGTGTATAGCATATATATAGTGTGTGTGTATATTATATCTTGTGTACAAATAAATGTACAACTGCTACTGTTAAGTTTGGAGTTCCACATAGACTGTCTTAGTCCAGTCTAATTCTAGTATACAGGTTAAGCAGCTACTGTCCTAATTGTCTTGTTACGAAATACAGGCACAGGAGTGGCTGTGTGGTAAGTAGCTGGCTTACCAACGACATGGTTCCGGGTTCAGTCCCACTGCATGGCATCTTGGGCAAGTGTCTTCTACTATAGCCTCGGGTCAACCAAAGCCTTGTGAGTGGATTTGGTAGACGGAAACTGAAAGAAGCCCATCGTATATATGTATATAATTATGTATGTGTATATGTTTGTGTGTCTGTGTTTGTCCCCCTAGCATTGTTTGACAACCGATACTGGTGTGTTTACATCCCCGTAACTTATCGGTTCGGCAAAAGAGACCGATAGAATAAGTACTGGGCTTACAAAGAATAAGTCCTGAGATCGATTTGCTCGACGAAAGGCAGTGCTCCAGCATGGCCGCAGTCAAATGACTGAAACAAGTAAAAGAGTACACTTGTGTTTATCATAATTTCTCTCATATATATATTACTCTTTTTTTTTACTCTTTTATTTGTTTCAGTCATGTGACTGTGGCCATGCTGGAGCACCGCATTTAGTTGAGCAAATCGACCCCAGGACTTATTCTTTGTAAGCCCAGTACTTATTCTATCGGTCTCTTTTGCTGAACCGCTAAGTAACGGGGACATAAACACACCAGCATCGGTTGTCAAGCAATGCTAGGCGGACAAACATAGACACACAAACACACACATGCATATATATATACGACGGGCTTCTTTCAGTTTCCGTCTACCAAATCCACTCACAAGGCTTTGGTCGGCTCATGGCTATAGTAGAAGACACTTGCCCAAGGTGCCACGCAGTGGGACTGAACCCGGAACCATGTGGTTGGTAAGCAAGCTACTTACCACACAGCCACTCCACATATATATTTATGTTTGTGTGTGTGTATTATAAATAATCTTTAATAGCATCCCATGGACATGAGAGTGTAGTCACAAAGAAACACTTGTCATCTGGAAACATATGTAGCAATGCTTTCTTAATATATATTTTTTCACAAACGGTTATAATGATGATGAATTCTTATTCTTTAAGCTCTAACTCCTCCTGAAGCTACATCCCCTGCTGATTCAGACATTGTTGCAAGGAGCTCTCTCTTGGAATCTTTGGGTAAGAAAAATCAGCACCCAAAGACTAGCCACCTCTGCCCTTCATCTCCATCACAAATGCCACCACCACCCTTTACTTTGCTACTTAGCCCACTGACCACTCTCCAGTGTCATCATCCCTGATACCACCCACTTCCTGCTCTCGTTCTCCCTCTTCCTCTCCATCAATTTATTAACTTGGTACTTAGTGAAAACACTTTTGTTTCATTGCCTTTTTACGAATTGCAGTATACCCCTATTGGTGTGTTTACATCCCCATCACTTAGCGGTTCGGCAAAAGAATAAGTACTGGGCTTACAAAGAATAAGTCCCGGGGTCGATTTGCTCGACTAAAGGCGGTGCTCCAGCATGGCCGCAGTCAAATGACTGAAACAAGTAAAGAGAGTAGATTGTCTTACTTGTTACGAAATATGAGAGATTATTATAAACACAAGTTCGTATCATTAGTTCTTACATGCATTTCACCATTTTGAGTGCTTGGAACCCTACATTACATGTTCCAAGAGAATTTAGAGGCTTAAACAGAGTGGATCACCAGGGAACACTTTATTGCATTAGGTTACATTAGTCCTCTGTAATTTAATGCCATAAAGTGTTTCCTCATCATTTGTCCTGGTTAAACATCCATATGTTCTTGAAACATCCAACGTAAGATTCCAAGAGACCATAATTGTGAAATATATGCAGAAACTAATAATGTAGGCGTAGGAGTGGCTGTGTGGTACGTAGCTTGCTTACCAACCACATGGTTCTGGGTTCAGTCCCACTGCGTGGCACCTTGAGCAAGTGTCTTCTACTATTGCCTCCGGTCGACCAAAGCCTTGTGAGTGGATTTGGTAGACAGAAACTGAAAGAAGCTTGTCGTATATATGTATATATATATATATATATGTATGTGTGTGTATATGTTTGTGTGTCTGTGTTTGTTCCCCAACATTGCTTGACAACCGATGCTGGTGTGTTTACGTCCCCGTAACTTATCGGTTCGGCAAAAGAGACCGATAGAATAAGCACTAGGCTTACAAAGAATAAGTCCTGAGGTCAATTTGCTCGACAAAAGGCAGTGCTCCAGCATGGCTGCAGTCAAATGACTGAAACAAGTAGAAGAGTACACTTGTGCTTATCATAATTTCTCTCATACATATATATATTTCTTTTTTTTTTTTAATCTTTTACTTGTTTCAGTCATTTGACTGCGGCCATGCTGGGCACCGCATTTAGTCGAGCAAATTGACCCCAGGACTTATTCTTTGTAAGCCCAGTACTTATTCTATCGGTCTTCTTTGCCGAACCGCTAAGTAACCGCATTGTAAACACACCAGTATCGGTTGTCAAGCAATGCTAGGGGGACAAACACAGACACACAAACACATATATATATATATATAGATATATATATATATATATATATATATGTACATATATACGACGGGCTTCTTTCAGTTTCCGTCTACCAAATCCACTCACAAGGCTTTGGTCGGCTCATGGCTATAGTAGAAGACACTTGCCCAAGGTGCCACGCAGTGGGACTGAACCCGGAACCATGTGGTTGGTAAGCAAGCTACTTACCACACAGCCACTCCACATATATATTTATGTTTGTGTGTGTGTATTATAAATAATCTTTAATAGCATCCCATGGACATGAGAGTGTAGTCACAAAGAAACACATGTCATCTCGAAACATATGTAGCAATGCTTTCTTAATATATATTTTTTCACAAACGGTTATAATGATGATGAATTCTTATTCTTTAAGCTCTAACTCCTCCTGAAGCCACATCCCCTGCTGATTCAGACATTGTCGCAAGGAGCTCTCTCTTGGAATCTTTGGGTAAGAAAAATCGGCACCCAAAGACTAGTTACCACTGCCCTTCATCTCCATCACAAATGCTACCACCACCCTTTACTTTGCTACTAGCCCACTGACCACTCTCCAGTGTCATCATCCCTGATACCACCCACTTCCTGCTCTCGTTCTCCCTCTTCCTCTCCGTCACTTTATTAACTTGGTACTTAGTGAAAACGCTTTTGTTTCATTGCCTTTTTACGAATTGCAGTATACCCCTAACACTAAATTATTAATGTGTACATGTTTGTATGTGTATCTGTTTGTGTGTGTGTGTGTGTGTGTGTGAAGGCCATCTTAATATTATACACCCCCCAGTTAAATCAATCAATGAACTTGGTCTATGGTATTTATTTATTTATTGACAGCAAGCTGCACTATACATAGATCAGAACAGGGCCCCTAGACCTCTGAGGCCCCCTGGCAATTCAATGTCATGTGCCCTGAAGTATGTATTTATTGACAACAAATCGCAGCATACATACATCAGAATTTGATGCCTAGACATGTGATGGCCCCTGACAAATCAATGCCTTGGGCCTTATAATATTTGTTGACAGCAAACTGCAGCATACATAGATCAAAATTGGACCCTTTGACCTCTGAGCAATTCAATACCTTGGGCCCTATAGTATTTATTCATTGACAACCACAACTGGCACCTGTGCAGGTAGGACATAAAAGACACCTTTTGAGCGTGGTCATTGCCAGAATCACCTGACTGGCCCTCATGCCGGTGGCACGTAAAAGCACTCACTACACTCTCAGAGGGGTTGGCGTTAGGAAGGGCACCCAGCTGTAGAAACTTTGCCAAATCAGATTGAGCCTGGTGCAGCCTCTGGCTCACCTGTCCTCAGTCAAACCATCCAACCCATGCCAGCATGGAAAGCAGATGTTAAACAATGATGATGATGATGAGTATAAAATTTGTTCCATGGTTTGAATCCCATCTAATAATTCTTGATGGAATATCAAATGGTTTTTCCAGGGATATAGGTTAAATAAATTTGGATTTCAATCCCAGGTGAACATTTCACCTGTCCCTGAGAGGGGGGTTAAGCTTCTGTTTTCATTGGATCATTAGGAATTCTGTTTATTTTTTTCTGTTCCTAATTAACACTATATGACTGATTTAACCCTTTCGTTACTGTATTTATTTTGAGATGCTCTGGGTTTCTTTCAATTACTTCAAATGTAACAAAGAATTTAGTAAAATAACTTAGTTAGCATTCAGCTAGTGTTATGAACATAAATTGTGACTAAGGTTTGGTGGAAGAATTTAATTCAAAACTTATCAAAACAAGACATTTGTACTCAGATCCAGAGTCGATTTCAGCCCGGTTGGTAACAAAAGGATTAAGAATTGTTTCTCTATTATATATTTTAACTTTTTCATTATCATATTTCTGTTGAGATGCTCTGTGTTTCTTTCAATTATTTTAGATATAACAAAGAATTTATCAAAATAACTTAGTTAGCATTAAGCTAATGTTAAGAACATAAATTGTGACTAAGGTTTGGTGGAAGATTTTCATTCAAAACTTATGAAAACAAGACATTTGTACTTAGAGCCAGAGCCAGTTTCAGCCGGGTTAGTTAAGTTAAGTTAATTTAACTTAACGAAAGGGTTAGTAACGAAAGGGTTAAAACTGTTTCACTATTATATTTCTGTTGAAATACACTGTGTTTATTTCAATTAATTTTGAAAATAAAAAAAGATTTTAGTAAAATAACTTTGACATTATTAAGCTGGTGCTTGGACCATAAATTAATTTGGAGTTTTGATGGAAGGTTTTTAGTTCACTTTAACCCTTTTACTACCATATTAATGCTGAAATACACTGCCTTCATTTCAAGTAATTTTGAAAATAATGGCAAATTTAGTAAAATAACTTTGTCATTATCAAGCTGGTGTTTGGAACAAAGCAAAATTTTAATGGAAGATTTTCTTTTTTTTTTTAAATTTTAAATCACTTTCGCCGTTTTGTTACCATTTTTCTGTTGAAATGCATTGCTTTTGTTTCAATTAATTATCGAAATAATGGAGAATTTTTATAAAATGATTTTGTCGTTATTGGACTGTTGTCGGGAACATAAATTAACAGCCCCCGAGACAAAGGACTTTACTTAACGTTGACAGCTAACAAACAGGATTTCACTCAACATATTAATTAATTACTCAGCAGGATTTCGCCTGATATGTGCGGAGTAACAGAATAGCAGGCCTGCCTCCTCTTTGCGTGTTTGCGACTCCATGAGGAAATCCACTTGACCAATTTTAATACCTGTTATTTAAACACACTCCAGAAGACACCTGTCTTCACTTTCATTTCCCTTGTAGCAAATAAATGACCACTTGAAGCCGTGAGTGATTGACTGTCACAGCTTGGAATAAAATTAAAATGGTGTGTGTGGATGTGTGTGTGAACGGAGCAAGTGTATGAGAGGGAGAAAGAAAGAAAGAGAGAGAGAAAGAGAGTAACTGGTGGACATAAACAGCATGTGTACAGCTGCGTGAGCTGAATACAGAGAGAGAGAGAGAGTGTATGTGTCTGTGTGTGAAAAGTCAACTGTGACTAACCACACATCATTCATCACATTGTTGTTTAATATAGAAACTATATATATATATATATATATATATATATATATATATATTGTGGCTGTGTGGTAAGTAGCTTGCTTACCAACCACATGGTTCCAGGTTCAGTCCCACTGCATGGCACCTTGAGCAAGTGTCTTCTACCATAGCCTCGGGCCGACCAAAGCCTTGTGAGTGGATTTGGTAGATGGAAACTGAAAGAAGCCTGTTGTATATAAGTTTGTGTGTCTGTGTTTGTCTCCCCCCACCGACACTTGACAACCGATGCTGGTTTGTTTACGTCCCCGTAAAAAGAGATCGATAGAATAAGTACTAGGCTTACAAAGAATAAGACCTGGATCGATTTGCTCGACTAAAGGCGGTGCTCCAGCATGGCCACAGTCAAATGATTGAAACAAGTAAAAGAATAAATATATATGTGTGTGTGTGTATGTATATATATATATATATATATATTGTGAAGTATATTTGTCACCTAAATGTGGTGGGGCCCATAGTGGATGATGCTACTGTTGTTTATAGCCCCAGGAAGACATCTCCTCCAGCTGGCTAACGATACACTGCCTCAGTCTGATTAGTATTTGCAAAGGGAAATCAACGTTCCCATCTCTAGCCTTACGTGACCCACACAGACCCAGGTTTCTAGTAGTAACCTGTCATCAGTGAGTGATAATCACCAGCTAGCGATGACAAACTCATTCCAAACGCAAAATGCTATATGCTTTTTCCAGTGATAAACTATAGCTGATCTCAAAAAAGGAAGAACAAACATTAATAAATCTCTGAGCGAGAAGTAAATAGCAGCAGCACAGAATTGTGAAGCATATTTGCCACCTAAATGTGACAGGCCCATAGGGGATAATATTTATTTATATATATATATATATATTATGTATGTGTATATATATATATATATATATATATATTATGTATGTATATAATATATATATATATATATATATATATATATTATGTATGTATATATTATATATATTATGTATGTATATATATATATATATATATATTATGTATGTATATATATATATATATATATATTTTTTGTATGTATATATATATATATATATACTTTATGTATGTATATATATATATTTTATGTATGTGTATATATATTTTATGTATGTATATATATATATATATATTTTGTGTATGTATAATATATATATATATACTTTATGTATGTATATATATATTTTATGTATGTGTATATATATTTTATGTATGTATATATATTATATATATTTTGTATGTATATATATATATATATTATGTATGTATGTATATATTTATATATATATATATATATATATATATATATATATATATAATTAGAAGCAAGAGGGTGACTCAAGTACGAAGTGTTCGTGCGTTAGTATGAAACACTTGGCTGGTAAGGCTGATGATGGTGAGGCAGTGCCGGTAAGGCGAGGCTGGCAACGATCACACTCAAATGGTGCTTTTTCATGTGTCACTGGCACGGGAGCCAATCCGTGGCCCTGGCAACGATACTTGTTATCTGGAAATATGTGTGTGTGTGCATGTGGACATCTGTGTTTAAGTGTGAGTGTGTCTGTATTAATGCGTACCTGTATGTATGCATGTGCAAATAAGGTGGTAAGAATGTATGTTGGCCCTTGAGGTACTCACCTGCTTCTGCTAAGTACCAATAAAAGTATATATATGTAATTAGGCATAGATGTCTATGTCTGTGTAATTAAGAAGCTCAATTTACAACCTTCAGGCAGGTTTCCTTTACTAAAGTTCCAGAATGACCAATAGATTGCGAGTAAATTCGATAAACACAGGTGTGTGTATGTGTATCATTAGTTTGTTTTATCCCCTCCTCCACCACTTCACAACAGGTGTTTGTTATTTACATCCCCTTAACATAGTAGTTGATATGTATCAGACTTCAAAATATGTATCAGACTTCAAAAAACAAACACAGGTACTAGATTTGATTTGTGCATATATATATATATTATGTATGTATATATGAATGTATGTGTGTGTGTGTGTTAAATAAAATACGATAACAAAGCCAAGGCATTGTGATATTTCTTGGACATTTATAAAGCCAAAGGTGACCTTAGAGCTAGCTGCAAGATCACTTTCTCTTTATAAATGTCCTCAGAATATCAAATCACATTGGCCTTGTTACCTTATTTTATTTAACCTACCTTAGATTCCTCGCTCATGCTATTATTGAACCGGGAGCTTAACAGTGGTCCTTCCATAGCACTTCCGTAGCCTCACCTGCCTTTTGGATCTTTTGGATACCAAAACCTTTCAGGCGCAGGAGTGGCTGTGTGGTAAGTAGCTTGCCAACCAACCACATGGTTCCGGGTTCAGTCCCACAGCATGGCATCTTGGGCAAGTGTCTTCTGCTATAGCCCCAGGCCGACCAATGCCTTGTGAATGGATTTGGTAGACAGAAACTGAAAGAAGCCTGTCGTATATATATATATATATATATATGTGTGTGTCTGTTTGTCCCCCTAGCATTGCTTGACAACCGATGCTGGTGTGTTTACGTCCCCGTCACTTAGCAGTTCGGCAAAAAGAGACTGATAGAATATATACTGGGCTTACAAAGAATAAGTCCCGGGGTCGATTTGCTCGACTAAAGGCGGTGCTCCAGCATGGCCGCAGTCAAATGACTGAAACAAGTAAAAGAGTATATATATATATATAATAATAATAATTGAGGGAATATTATGGTGTAATTTAATTGTTCATTTTGAATTGATAAAAGGTGGGTTTTTTCTAATTTATATATATATATATATATATATACTGCTCCAGCTTGGCCTTAGCCCAGATAAATGAAAGTAACTAAAGACCTCAAGAACAGATTAAATCAAATGTTTGTTTGTGTGTGTAACTATTTATATTTAGAGCTAACATTTACATTTTATTTATTTTTTTCTTTTTAGTTTCTTTGAATTTTAATATCAAAAGGTGAAACAGTTAGTTTAAAACTAATATATTTGTTATATAATATCAATACATCATCATCATCATCATCATCATCATCATCATCATCATCATCATCATCATCATCATCATCATCATCATCATCATCAGAGTTTTATGCTACTCTGCTGCTCATGGCCTTTCAATCTGGGCCAGAGCTGATCTGAGTAGACCTCCTATCAACTAACAATACAGCTGTGAAAACCACAGCCTCTGTCTCTGTGTGTGTGTGTTTATATATGTCGCTTTTACTCTTTTACTTGTTTCAGTCATTTGACTGTGGCCATGCTGGAGCACCACCTTTAGTCGAACAAATCGGCCCCAGGATTTATTCTTTGCAAGCCTAGTACTTATTCTTTTGCCAAACCACTAACTTACAGGGATGTAAACACACCACCATCGGTTGTCAAGCAATGTTAGGGGGAACATACACATACACACACACACACATATATATATATACGATGGGCTTCTTTCAGTTTCCGTCTACCAAATCCACTCACAAGGCTTGTTTGTTTGTTTATGTCCCAGTAACTTAGCAGTTTGGGACAATAAAGAAACTGATAGAATAAGTACCAGGGGTTGATTTATTCAACTAAAATTCTTGAAGGTGGTGCTCCAACATGGTCAGGACTTGGAGTGATTTTGTTTTCGAGATTTCTGTGTGGGTTGGGATACTTTACACTATGGTATATGTACATTTGTTGTTTTTCTTTTTAATATCAACGCTGCTCCCTTTTTTGCTTAACCCCCTTCGCTAAGAGTGGATAATGGACTTTTCTCTGAGTGACTTGGAGTAAAAGAAAAATTCTAATATAGACCAGTGCTTTTCAAACTTTTTGCTGGAGCGCGGAACCCCAAGGAAACATTCCACTGGCTCGAGGAACCCCTGTGCGATAATTTAATAGTCTTATGCACACATATCTGCACAGGAGAATTAAAAATTACTGCTGATTTTAGCAGTTTTGTAACTTCTTGCGGAACCCCTGGACTGTACTGGCGGAACCCTAAGCTTCCACCGAACCCTGGTTGAAAACCACTGATATAGACCAACATAACTCTCTCCTTCGAAGGCTGCTGCTGCTGTTTCTAGCAGGCTGAGAGACTGCATATAAGACTCCTTGTTATTGCATGCGTTATTTGTTTTATATGACAGGAAAGTTATGTGGAGGTCCTTTTCTTTTAATTTTTGCTCCTTAAAATTATTAACTTTTTCGTGTCTACAGTTCTTAGTGGATTGCCTCTGTTTCAATCAGTTTTGGAATTTTTTTTTTTTTTGCTTTGGATGGTTTGACTTTAACTGCATATGTTGACAGTTTTATTGTCAAAACAAGTCTCCTTGTTTTGACATTGTGTGTTGGTTGTAAACAGCTTCCTCATTATACAAGTGGTGTCATGCTTTTCTTGTCTTCTTTGGAATCATATCTGACCAAGGGTAAATATTACCTTCCTTGGAAACAGGTGAGGTTTAGCAACAGGAAAAGCGTCCAGAAGAGCATCCAACCAAGGGGAAATATTTTTTGGCTTGGTAACAAGTGGAGGTTAACAATAGGAAGGGTATTCAGCCAAGGGTAAATATTACCTTGCTTGGAAAAAGGTGAGGTTTAGCAACAGGAAGGGCATCCAGCCAAGATAAATATTATCTTGTTTGGAAACAGGTATGGGTTGGCATCCAGTCAATGGGGAATATTGCTTGGCTTGGAAACAAGCAGGGACTAGCAACAGGAAAGGCATCCAGCCAAGGGTAAGTATTACCTTGCTTGGAAACAGGTGAGGGTTAGCAACAGGAAGAGCATCCAGCCAAGGGGAAATATTTTTTGGCTTGGAAACAGGTGAGGGTTAGTAACAGGAAGAGCATCCAGCCAAGGGGAAATATATTTTGGCTTGGAAACAGGTGAGGGTTAGCAACAGGAAGAGCATCCAGCCAAGGGGAAATATTTTTTGGCTTGGAAACAGGTGAGGGTTAGCAACAGGAAGAGCATCCAGTCAAGCGGAAATATATTTTGGCTTGGAAACACGTGAGGGTTAGCAACAGGAAGGGCATCCAGCCAAGGGGAAATATTTTTTGGCTTGGAAACAGGTGAGGGTTAGCAACAGGAAGGGCATCCAGCCAAGGGGAAATATTTTTTGGCTTGGAAACAGGTGAGGGTTAGCAACAGGAAGGGCAACCCACCCAAGGGAAATATTTTTGGCTTGGAAACAGGTGAGGGTTAGCAACAGGAAGAGCATCCAGTCAAGCGGAAATATATTTTGGCTCGGAAACACGTGAGGGTTAGCAACAGGAAGGGCATCCAGCCAAGGGGAAATATTTTTTGGCTTGGAAACAGGTGAGGGTTAGCAACAGGAAGGGCATCCAGCCAAGGGGAAATATATTTTGGCTTGGTAACAAGTGGAGGTTAACAATATGAAGGGCATTCAGCCAAGGGTAAATATTACCTTGCTTGGAATAGCAATAGGAAGGGTATCTGGCTGGAGAGAATCTTCCACAAGGAATTTCATTTTACTCCATGCAAAACGATTAAAGTGAATGTTAAAATGACAATGTATGCGATGTGTGTCTGAGCTATTTGTTTCGTTATATTTTTTAGGGGATCAACCTAAAGCGGCTGTGAATGGCTACTTCAGAGAGTGGCGGAGTTGGAAAGAAGACAAAGCCGAGACAATCACCGATCTATTCACATGTCTAAAGACATGTAATCGAATCGATATCGTCTACATGATAGCCACAAAGTTAAATGAAAGTAAGTAACTCTTATTTCTCACATTTCTTCATCATTTGTTGTGGGGTGGTTCTGTGCTTGGTATGGATCAGAAGCCCGTCATATAGATGTATGTGTGTGTGTGTATATATATATATAATATATATATATATATATATATATATATATATCATGTGATCACGTGACCGACCAGACAATCAGATGTTGTTACACATCGCTGGTCACAATGCGTTCGCATTGTTTTAGCCTTCGAATAATGCCTCCCCGCTGGCTAAGCGAGCAGGCCAACAGAAGAAAGAGTGAGAGAAAGAGTGGTGAAAGAGTACAGCAGGGATTACCACCACCTGCCAGAGCCTCGTGGAGCTTTTAGGTGTTTTCGCTCAATAAACACTCACAATGCTCGGTCTGGGAATCGAAACTGCGATCCTGCGACCACGAGTCCGCTGCCCTAACCACTAGGCCATTGCGCCTCCACATATATATATATATATATATATATATATATATATATATACCACACACACATACACAGTACCCACTACTCTCACGGAGTGGTTGGCGTTTGGAAGGGCATCCAGCTGTAGAAACACTGCCAGATCTGACTGGGCCTGGTGCAGCCTTCGGGCTTCCCAGACCCCAGTTGAACCGTCCAACCCATGCTAGCATGGAAAGCAGACGTTAAACGATGATGATGATGATGATGATGATACACATATATATATGTATATATACAACCGATGCTGGTGTGTTTACATCCCTGTCAATTAGCGGTTCGGCAAAAGAGACCAATAGAATAAGTACTGGGCTTACAAAGAATAAGTCCTGGACTCGATATGCTCGACTAAAGGCGGTGCTCCAGCATGGCCACAGTCAAATGCCTGAAACAAGTTAAAGAGTGAAAAAGCAAGGTAGCAAGCTGGCAGAATCATTAGCATGCTGGACAGAATGTTTAGCAATTACATTCTGAGTTCCAATTCTGCTGAGGTTGACTTTGCCTTTCATCCTTTCGGGGTCGTGAAACACTGGGGTTGATGTAATCAACTAGTCCTCGCTCACCAATTCCAGGTCTTGTGCCTATAGTAGAAGGGCAGCGAGCTGGCAGAATTGTTAGCATGCCAAGCAAAATGCTTAGCGGCATTCCGTTCCTCTTTATGTTCTGAAACTTTGCTTTTCATCCTTCCAGGGTCGATGAAACAGGTACCAGTTAAAAACTGGGGATTGATGAAATCGACTTATCCCATCCCCTGAAATTGCTGGCCTTGTGCCAAAATTTCCTCGTCTGGCACCTGTGTCGGTGGCACATAAAAAGCACCCACTACACTCACGGAGTGGTTGGCGTTAGGAAGGGCATCCAGCTGTAGAAACACTGCCAGATCTGACTGGGCCTGGTGCAGCCTTCGGACTTCCCAGACCCCAGTTGAACCGTCCAACCCATGCTAGCATGGAAAGCAGACATTAAATGATGATACTCTTTACTCTTTTACTTGTTTCAGTCATTTGACTGCGGCCATGCTGGAGCACCGCCTTTAATCGAGCAACTCGACCCCGGGACTTATTCTTTTGTAAGCCCAGTACTTATTCTATCGGTCTCTTTTACCGTACCGCTAAGTAACGGGGACATAAACACACCAGCATCGGTTGTCAACCAATGCTAGGGGGACACATGCATTATATATATATATATACATCTATACGATGGGCTTCTTTCAGTTTCCGTCTACCAAATCCACTCCAAGGCTTTGGTCGGCCCAAGGCTATAGTAGAAGACACTTGCCCAAGGTGCCACGTAGTGGGACTGAACCCAGAACCATGTGGTTGGTAAACAAGCTACCTACCACACAGCCACTCCTGATGATTATAATTATTATTATTATTATTATTATTTGTTTTTTTTTTTTTTATTTTAGTTTTTTTTTATATTGCAGTCGACTCCCTCGATGTTCCTGAGAAACTGTCTGACAAGGAAGACAGTCTACAGAAACAGAAGCCGTCCTACATGGGTAGCCTGTTGTACAGCGTGTTTCCTTGTCTCGGCAAGAAGCGTCGCTACCCGTCGGAAGAGAAGGCCTCCGAGAAACCCGAAACCATGAACAGGCTTTTGGACACGGAAAGCGGAGCGGAGCTGCAACACCAGACGCAACAGCCAGGGCTTCCACCGTTAGCAGCAGCAACAGAAGCACCGGATGCACAACAGACGCTAAGTACAGCTGTCATCATACCACCGCATGCACCGGTAAACTGCACGCCTTACCGTGCGTCTGCACCAAGTGCACCGATCTTAGAGGACTTTGAACTTCAACAGCAGCAGCAACAACAGACTCTCTCTCATCATCCTCACTCGTCTTATCCACAGCCACCACCACCACAGCAGAGTCTACAACAGCAGCAACAACAACAACAGAACCAGCTTCATAGGCAGCATCTTCCTACCCATCATCATCACCACGCAGCATAACACAGCGTGCAAAGAACATGTCATATATAGTCAGTGATGACCAGACAAACAGACAGACAGACACACAAAACTTTCTTCCCCTGCCACCACCACCACCACCCCAAGACTCAGAAGTGAATAAATACACACACATATATACACATATATATACATATATATATATATATAGATATATATATAACAAAATTTTAAAAAAAAGATATTTTGGAAAAAGATGAGCAGCCCTTCCTCTGTTTTTCTCTCTCTCCCTTGTAAAGCTATCTCTGTCTTCTCTTAAACACACACACACACACACTCTTCCATACCTACATAATCTTGTACCCCTTGCTAAACTTTACTAAAGACTACCACCACTACTATCACTGCGCTACATCCAATACTATGACATAGAACCACTGCCTGTGTTAACCACAAAACTATATAGCCAAATATTAACACTACCAAAAAAACTACAGACAGCCACTATCACTACTACCATCGCTGTAGCCTATACTACAAAAAAAAATCACTTATAAACTACAACCACAACATCATCAAAACGACCATCACCACTAAAACAACTGCCAATACTACCACTAAATATCAGCTACTACAACCAAAACAGTTGCTACCACTGTAACCACCACCACCATGGGAACTACCACCAATACTGATAGGACAAATCCACAAATACTACCGCCACAATCAGCAACACAATAACAGCTATGGTAATGATGCTGTCACAACTGTAGCCTATACCACCATCACTACCACTACATACCACAACAATCACCTCTACTACTATTTCTACTACCGCCAATACAGTGAAAAAATACCAAGCCAGTGGATAATCTCTTAAAAGGAAAACTAAAGAGAAATAAGGGTCATTCCTTCAAATTGGGATCACTCCTTAATCCCCATATTTGAAATATATTTGTTTTTTGGTTGTTTTTTGTTTTTTGTTTTTTTGGGAAAAAGTGGTAATTGAGGGAAAGTGACAGGGTTCCTGATAAATATTTTATTCTTGAAAAATTGTTTTGTTACCATTAGTTTAGCACTTCTCTCCATGTCTCTCTCTCCCTCTCTGATATGTAACAACCTGATATGTAACAACCTTCCCCCCAACACACACTGCAAATAATGGTGAGGATACCAGATTATGTGAAATGGGCCTTTTAACAGCCAGACCACGAGACCAGTGCTAGCTCATATGATAGCATAACCTGTATTGCTTTGTATATAGAATTTTATTTACGTGTGTATATATATATATATGTATACACACACACACACACACATAGATATATATCACGTGATCACATGACCAACCAGAGTATCATGTTACAATTCGCTGGTCACAATGTGCTTTGCCTTGTTTTAGCCATCGAATGATGCCACCCTGATGGCTAGGCATGCAGGCCAACACTTCCCCTTGATCGAAAGGGGAACTGGAGCAAAATGGAATGAAGTGTTTTGCTCAAGAACACAATGCACTTCCCAGTCTGGGAATCGAACCCATGGTCTAGCGATCATGAGCGCAACAACCTAATCACTAGGCCACATGCCTTCACTATATGTATATATATATACATATCTATATATATATATATACACACATATATATACATGCTCACACACAACCTACCTTAGACTTCTCATGCTATTATTGAACCAGGAGCTTAACAGCAGTCCTTCCATAACACTTACATAGCCTTACCTGCCCTTTGGGTCTTCTGGATACCAAAACATCTCATATTATTATAAATATATATTGATTTATTGATTGAGGGGATAGTTATGACCCTGGCAATCGCTCATCAGTACATCACACAGGATCCTGTTTAGCATAGTATTCCAATAATCAAAGAAAGATGGGTGAGACTCTAATTAACACAAACAGGAGCAGTTCGCAACACCAAGGCAAGATCCTGTAGGTTTAATATAAGCCCCGCAGAGTAAATAATAATAATAATAATTATAATATTAATAATAATAATAAGGCGCAGGAGTGGCTGTGTGGTAAGTAGCTTGCTAACCAACCACATGGTTCCGGGTTCAGTCCCTCTGCGTGGCATCTTGGGCAAGTGTCTTCCACTATAGCCTCAGGCCGACCAATGCCTTGTGAGTGGATTTGGTAGACGGAAACTGAAAGAAGCCTGTCGTATATATGTATGTGTTTGTGTGTCTGTGTTTGTCCCCCTAGCATTGCTTGACAACCGATGCTGGTGTGTTTACGTCCCCGTCACTTAGCGGTTTGGCAAAAGAGACCGATAGAATAAGTACTAGGCTTACAAAGAATAAGTCCCGGGGTCGATTTGCTCGACTAAAGGCAGTGCTCCAGCATGGCCGCAGTCAAATGACTGAAACAAGTAAAAGAGTAATAATAATATTGATAATAATTTAAATGAGGAAAGAAGTCAAATCAACATTACACTTGTTTCCATAAATGCATTTTTTATTTCCTATCTCATACAGTGTTATGTAATGCATTCCGTATATACAAATATGTAATAATGACTATTGTTTGTTCACTTCTTCAGACATTCTTGATTTGAAAATATAATCAACCCATGGGTATTACGTAACATTGCATGACATATGAAATAAATGATGATTTCAAAATTTGGTACAAGGCTTTTTGCAATGGTAACAAGTTATCTCCTTATAAAAGATTCCAAGTTTGATGTTGACAAGGCCTAAGCTTTGGCTCCCAGATGGGAGTCCAACAGCAGCATTCAATAGATTCACGATATTGTGTGCTATTCCAAATATTTTCACAGACTCTAGAATCCACGTATGAGGAATCGTATAGTGCTTTCTTGCAGTCGATCTATGCCATACTGAAGTTAACGTCTTCTTGATGCTTTGATTCATCTACACTTGCATTTTTCGTGGCTTTTCTGGTAAGATGTTATTCTGGTCCAAGAACACGTTCATTTCATCTGACAGTATTCTGGTTAACAGCTTCCACATGATGGGGAGACAGGATATTGGTCTTTAGTCATCAATAGTGTTTCCCTTTGATTATTGTTCTGCCTCTGTTCAACCAACCTGGGATTTCTGTATGGTCTTCAAGACACGTGCTTAACTGTTATGCTATCCTTTTGTAGAACTGTAAATTTCTTCATCCAAACCACCCCAAACTCCATCTGAGCCGGATGCTTTTCAGTTGTTTATCTTAATACTTACTTACATGTCTTTACTTATCTTAATGTCTTCTTCAAGGAGACATATTTGTTTCTTTCATCTTGCCTATCCACTTTGCATTAATGTTGTATGTTTCCTTCTCCACCCACCCCACCCCATATTAATATATTGTTCCAGAATCTTCGTTTCTCCATTTATTTCCTGATAAAAATCTATTTTTGGTCAGTTTTGAAGATTCCCTTTTCTCTATACTGTTTGATTCTCTGATCATATCTAGCGTTTTTTTGTTTTTGTTTTACTCTCTTCAGTTGCATGTGTTTTAGTTTGATTACTACCTGTAATCCTTTGAAATCAACATCATACCTTTGTTTCCAACATGCTATATTTTCACTGATTCTTCAGTTCTCTATTCTTTCTTCTGTCTTATACTAACAGATCATTCTGCATTCTTTTTTATGTCTCCAAAGATCCTCCTCTTCCACCATGGTCCGTTGTCTATCTTTCTGTCTGTTTTATTCACATCACTTCAACATTTTACTTCAAATCCTATATTTTCTGCCACCATTATACTTGTTGCCTTTATTAGTCTGTTAGTTTCGGTGATACTATTTGCTTGTGTATTACTTTAAGATCAGTGGAGGCGCAATGGCCCAGTGGTTAGGGCAGCGGACTCGCAGTCGTAGGATCGCGGTTTCGATTCCCAGACCAGGCGTTGTGAGTGTTTATTGAGCGAAAACACCTAAAAGCTCCACGAGGCTCCAGCAGGGGATGGTGGTGATCCCTGCTGTACTCTTTCACCACAACTTTCTCTCACTCTTACTTCCTGTTTCTGTTGTACCTGTATTTCAAGGGGCCGGCCTTGTCACTCTCTGTGTTACGCTGAATATCCCTGAGAACTACATTAAGGGTACACGTGTCTGTGGAGTGCTCAGCCACTTGCACGTTAATTTCACGAGCAAGCTGTTCCGTTGATTCGGATCAACCGGAACCCTCGTCGTCGTAACCGACGGAGTGCTTCCAAAATAAAAACTTTAAGATCCTGTTTCTTAGTCACACATTACTCCAAAATTCTCCGTCCTTACTAACTCCACTTCTCTATCTACAATTCATTTTTCTTCATCGGTGGTGGCTGTGTCAGTTACCATTGACGACACCTCAAGCAGATTGATATGTATTTCTTCTGCCATTTGAGGAGCTGTGTTGGTCTTCATCAGCTCTTCATTATTAGCGATATTACATTCATCTGCATCGTTATCATCTTCGTATACTCTTCTCTCAATAATTTCCACTTCTGAATCTTATTAAACAGATTTTCTTCCTTGTCATTCTGACCCGGTCACAAAACTTTTGCTCTGTGGTTTCAAATATTTCACAATGCTGCCATTCTCAGTACATCCTTTCCCTTTAGCATTCAGGTTATTCTGTCAAATATAAAGTTTATTTACACACATTCTTTTGAATTAATCAGGCTTTCTCTTGTAGCTTCAAGATTTCAATGGTGTGTTTCTATTTTTTTTAGGGTAGGTGTGAGAGGTTGAGTTTGGTCAGTTTTAACATAAAACAGACAGAATATTTGGGCTGGATGTGGCCAGATTAAACGCTAAAGGATTAATGGCACTCCATGACAGTTGCATTTAATTCTTTGCTGAATTTTTTTCTTTAATTCTTGTATGCTAGCAGTCACAGGTTGACAACCAGGCCCATCCTGCTTCTCAATGGGATACCTAGGCATGGCACCTTCATCACTGGTTCCAGTTCCATTTATGCCATTATCTATAATGTTTCTTTAACCCTTTCATTACTATATTTCTGACTGTAGTTGAACTCTTTACGAAGTATAATACGTATTTTCACGAATGTACTAAAGAGATTTGCTCTGATATTCTCATTTAAATATGAATAGGTAAATTTGGGCGGCTTTGGGCGGTTTGGTCACATTAACCAAAATCTTTTTGGGGCGGTTTGGTAACGAAAGGGTTAAGCGGTTTTTCGTTTCTTTTTTTTTTTTTTTTTGTGACATCATCAGATGGATTAACAGTGAAGGTTCATAGAAACTCCATCCACCCTCTTTATGAGGAAATTAAACCATACCCAGTCACACACTGGCGTTTTTACTACTACGCCGCTTGGTTTATTTTCAGACTTGTCCTTTTCTAGGTTGTCTGCTGTCCACTGTTCATGAACACAACCTACCCAGATATATTTTTCAAGGTTTATTCCTCTTGAATTATGTTGTTAGTATTGACCAATCACATTCTGAGAAGGCATCTTTTTCTTTTCTCTTTTATCTCTCACTTCAAGATATGATCCATTTGCGGATTACCAAGTTTTACCAAAGGGCCTCAGTTATTTGAATAAAGGCTGTTCTCAATCCCATTTGTATTGTTAATATAAAGGCTATCTAAGGCAGCGAGCTGGCAGAAAGAATTGTTATCACACCAGACAAAATGCTTAGCGGCATTTTGTCCATCTTTATGTTCTGAGTTCAAATTCCACCAAGGTCGACTTTGCCTTTCATCCATTTGGGGTTGATAAGAATGAGTACCATTCATTCAAGCTCCGGGGTCAAGGCAATCAGGTTACCCCCATCCCCTAAAAATTGCTGGCCTTGTACCAAAATTTGAAATCAGTATTATGGCTATCTGCCCCATGGTTGTGACTTTTAGAAGGAGATAGTTTGGGGTCTCTGGTGTTGCTTAGGTATTCTTACACCAGTCCTCTGCCCCTGCTCGCACTCTCTCTCTCTCTCTCTCTAGTCCTTTTTATATTACCAGCCTTCACGTGGTTACCCTAAAGTTTTAGACATAATAGGAAGAATTGGGGAGGAGTCCAAATAGTCTTTGATGATAGTATTGGTTCTCTTAGTCTTAATTATAGGTATTGGCTAGATCTTTGTCTTTCCCATTTTTGGCATGATGCTGTCTTAGAGAGATGAATGTTAGATAGAAGATAGTCGTATCTGGTACAAGAAACACCTAATTTGTAAGAAAAAAAATACTACAAAAGAGATTAAAGGGTTATTATGTAACAGGGAGTGAGAAACCAAATTTCTCACTCTCTTTCTTGACCAGCAGGACAAGATCCTCCAGATCCTTACCACTCTCCGCCAGCAGGGTTGTATCATCTGCATAGCGAAGGTTATTAATATTTCTTCCTCCAATCCTCACTCCAATGCTGCTATCCTCCAGGCCTGCATTCCTCATGACCTTTTCAGCGTACATGTTGAAGGCTGCTGATGACAGGATGCAACCTTGCCGAGTGCCTTTTCCAATCTCAAACCAAATGGATATAGCCAATCTGAAAGAAGCGGCCCAGGATAGAACTAACTGGAGGATACTCATCCAACGAGTGACCGTGAGTCGACTTCGACTGAGCAGATTGAGAGAGATGTATCAGGGAAGGGAAAATTGATTAGGATGTAGATTCATGGTATAGTAGTGGGGGCTGGAACGGATGGGCACATTGCAAGCGAACCAATTAGCTTTCAACATTGATGCATCGTAAAAAAAATATATATCTTTATGAGGAAAAAATTTAAATATTTATAAAAGACATGTTGCAAACAGACTCGAGGTTACTGCTTTTTAAGCAAAATACTGAACAGTGACAACAAAACCCAGCAAAATAGAACAACTGTATTAGAATATTTTCAGGCCATTTCTGGTCAAGGGATACTTTGAACCGAGCAGTCGTCGGCATCTTCACTATCTCGTCTGGCGGCTTATTCCACGGGTCCGCAACCCAGACGGAGAAAGCCCCTCTCCTTCGATTGAGATGAAATCGTCGCAGATAGAGCTTTTCGGAGTGACCCCACAGCCGACGCTCTGGAGCAGGAGTGAAGAACAGCTCTTTCGAGAGGTTACACTTTCCGCTTATGATGTTGTGAGCAAGAATGAGATCACCACGGCAGCGACGTTTTTCCAGAGAATAAAGGTCGAGCGTCTTCAGCCTTTCTTCATAAGACATGCTTAAGACCAACTAGCAGAGTCATTAACAAGCTTGACAGAATGCTTTGCAATACTTCGTCCAGCTTTATGTTCTGAGTTCAAACTCCACTGAGGTTGACTTTGCCCTTCTTCCTTTTGAGGTCGATGACATAAGTACCAATTTTAGCACTGGGATCAATGCAATTGACTTAACCCTCCTCAACATTTCTGACCTCACGCCTATAGCAGTAAAGATTATTATTATCATCATCATTATTATTATTATTATTATTATTATTATTATTATTATTAGTTGGCAGAATTGTTAGTATACCAAACGAAATGCTTAGCAGTATTTCGTCTGTCTTCACATTCTGAGTTCAAATTCCGCTGGGGTTGACTTTGCCTTTCATCCTTTAGGGGGTTGATAAATTAAGTGCCAGTTGGGGGGGTCAATGAAATCGACTACACCCCTTCCCACAAAAATTTCAGGCCTTGTTCCTATAGGTAGAAAGGATTATTACTATTATTATTTAAGTATTGGGACACATGTAATCGACCATATCCTTCCCCTAAAACTTCAGCCCTTCTGGCTATTGTAAAAAAGGATTGTTGTTGTCGTTATTATTTCCGTTTTACTTTATTGCTAGGTGGGGTACAAGTCAAAACCACAAGATAAAGTAATTTTATGCATATATATGTGTGTATATAATATATATATATATATATATATATATATATATATATATATATATATATATATGTGTGTGTGTGTGTGTGTGTTGTATGTATATATATATATATATATATATATATATATATGTGTGTGTGTGGTGTAGGTATATTATATATTATATATATATATATGTGTGTGTGTGTGTGTGTATGTATATATATATATATATATATATTATATATATATATATATGTGTTGTGTGTGTGTGTGTGTATGTATATATATATATATATATATATATATATATATTATGTGTGTGTGTGTGTGTATGTATATATATATATATATATATCCTGCCAAAACAGTCACACAAATCTGGTGCAGGCTTTGACCTGGCTGGCTTTTGTGGTACTGTCCCACCCATGCTAGCATGGAACATGGACGTTAAATGATGATGATGATATATTATATATATATATATAATATATATAATATATATATATGTAGAGGGCGCGTGGCTTAGTGGTTAGGGCATTCGGCTCATGATCGTAAGGTTGTGAGTTCGATTCCCGGCGACGCGTTGTGTCCTTGAGCAAGACACTTTATTTCACGTTGCTCCAGTCCACTCGGCTGGCAAAAATGAGTTGTATACTTGTATTTCAAAGGGTCGGCCTTGTCACTCTCTGTGTCACGCTGATTATCCCCGAGAACTACGTTAAGGGTACACGTGTCTGTGGAATGCTCAGCCATTTGCACGTTAATTTCACGAGCAAGCTGTTCCGTTGATCGTATCAGCTGGGACCCTCGTCGTCGTAACCGGCGGAGTCTTTATATATATATATATATTTGTCTGAAGCGAAAAAGGAATGAAAAGATTTTGAAATTTTAGTGTGACCTTTGATGACATAAGGTGTTTGACCTTGTGTCAGAGGTCATTCAGCTGCTTATTCAAGATGTCTTCAGGTTAGGACCAACCAGTTAAAGAAAACCATATTGAATTTATCAAGGTTTTTTTTTTTTATGTTTTTTTTTTTGTGGGGTGGGGTGGAAACAGTTTTATCGCATTAATCAACCAAAGGACAATGGTTGTGGGAGGGGATAGGGCTCATAACCTTATTCAATACTTCTAATGGTGGTGGTGGTGGTGGTGGTGGTGGTGGTGGCGGTGGTGAGTGCTACATTTGTTGACAGTGTTTATGGTGGTGATGATGATGATGACAAATGTTCATCATGACGATGATGATGATGATGATGTGTTATTTGTAAATATTTCTGGTGCTCCATAAAATTCCTTATTCAAACACACACAGACACACACACAAACATGCAAAATATAAAAAAAAAAAGATTTATTTTAATAATAATAATAATAATAACAATAATAATAATAATAATAATAATCTGTTCTTTATATTTGTCACAAGGGCTGAAAACAACGGGATATTACCTGCATATGTTACGGAAAAACAAAGAACGGTGATGAGAAACGGTACTGAATCAAGAATGTGTAAATGAATACAGAAAGTAAAAGTAGAGAATGGTATGTTCCAAAAGAGGGGGGGGAGAGAGAGAGAGAGAGAGCAGAAGTGTCATTCATGGGACTCACCCACCCACCCACCCACCCCTTCCACCTCCGAAAGATTTTTTCCCAAAATGACTTTTACTACCTTACGGAAAGTGCTCCACCTCCTCTTCCTCCTCCTCCTCCCCCCCACCTCTCCTCTACCAGCTGTGTTCTCCGGGCCTACTGCTGGGTGCAAATGCTTGAGAAAGGTAGGCCCATTCAAACCGAGCCAAACTCGCTACTCTCAGCAATTTTACCCCCCCCCCCCCAGGAGGGTAGCAAACCTTCCTCTCGACCTTCATCTCCTGCCAGGTGTTGAGTATTCAATAATGACCTTAGGAAATGCACGAATATCATCACTGCCTATATAAAAATATACTTGCTGGTGTTATTACCATTATTATTATTATCCTAATTATCATTATTATTATCATTATCATCACCATTATTATTATCATCATCATAATTATTATTAATCATTATTATTATTATTATTATCATTATTAATATTATTCTTCTTGTTGTTGTTATCAAAGTACCAGTCAAGTACCATGGTTGATATAATCAACTTAGCCTATCCTCTGAAATTGCTGGTCGTGTGCCAAAATCTGAAACCATATTATTATTATCATTATTATTATTATTATTATTATTATTATTATTATTATTATTATTCAGAATTGTTTGCATACCGGGCAAAATGCTTAGTGGCGTTTTGTCTGTCTTCACATTCTGAGTTCAAGTTCCGCCGAGGCTGACTTTGCCTTTCATCCTTTCAGGGACAATGAAATAAGTGTACCAGTCAAGCATTGGGGGTTGATGTGTAACTGGCCAGCCCTGCTCCCCCCCCCGGACCCCCCTCCGAAATTA
>NC_043022.1:18472292-18504792 GCF_006345805.1 Octopus sinensis
CAGGGGTAGAGTAATATGCTTTTTTTTTAAAAGCAGCAGAAATTCAACAAAACCTGTTACTCAGAGTTTCACGTTCCCGTTCGTCAGACAGTTTTGTTAAAACTGTATACATATATATATATATATATATATATCTATATATACACACACACACACCCATACACACTTTTAGAGTCATAAATGTGACTGACAACCCTTTACATCTACAGGCAGCAAGAGACTGACTCAACCAAAATTGAAATTATTTATCTTTCTTTGCTTTGGAAATGGGTACTCTTTCTTCTTTGTCAGTCAACACTCAATGGATATATATATATATATATATATATATATATCATCATCATATAATATATATATATATATATACTTTATTTAAAAGCAGCAGAAATTCAACAAAATCTGTTACTCAGAGTTTCACGTTCCCTTTCATCGGGAAACTCCGAGTAACAGGTTTTGTTGAATTTCTGCTGCTTTTAAATAAAGCATATTACTCTACCCCCTGGTAATTTGAGTACTCTTTTTACCACCTTGTTTCACATTTATGTGTTTACTCCGGTATATATAATATATATAATATATAACTATCTATATATATATATTATATATATATATATATATATATACGTGTGTGAGTGCGCGGACATACTTCGGAGTACAAATGAAGAAAAGTTCTCATTTCTTGTATGGAGTAGACTAATTATTTGTCCCATTGCTACTCTTTGAGTTTCTTCACTTTCACGCATTCTTGAAGCCAACACAGAGAAGAAACAAATGCACAAAAGAAAAATTTTTAAATAGAAATAAAATAATAGTAGTGCTGAAATAAATTATCAGCTCTTCAAGTGTTGATATATCGAGCTCCTTTACACTCATTTGTACACACACACACACACACACACACATTGGGTGAGGAATATCTCTCCCAGCATGAAAAAGGAATAAGATGCCAAGGGGCATGGGATTATAGATTTACTCTCTATCAAGTGTTGAGTTCTTTTCAGTTCTTTCTGTAAGAGGTTTTTTTTTTTTCCTAAGTAGAAATACTTGAGGGTATATATACAACACTCCCACATCTATATATATATGTGTGTGTGTGTGCATATATATCTATGTATGTATATATGTATGTGGGTATATATATATAATAAGGTGCGTGTGTATGCTTATTTGTATATGTGAATATATATGTGTGTGTGAGTGTATATATATATAATATATATATATATATACATGCACACATACACTGTATATATAATTCTATGGAGAAAGAGAGCAAGAGACAGAGATGGTTGTTTCATGGAGAGTGAGGAACAAGAATATATATGTAAAAAAAACCCAGAAAAATGACAAAAAAATTTTTAAAATAAACATTTATAATAACAGTGAAGGATGATGATGATGATCATAACAATGATGATGATGATGATATTGTGATGATGGTGATTATATAAGGTGGTGGTAGTGGTGAAGATGATGATGTTGACATCGATGACCACAAGTACATGGTGATGATGATGATGATGATGACTATACGAGGATGATGTTAATGGTGATGATGATGATTGAATATGCTTGTAATGTTATTTCTTTTTTTTTTTGCCAATAATTGTTTATATGTTATAAAAAAAATACATAATTAAATAAAAAATTTTAAAAAATAAATTTAAAATAGAAAAGAAAAAAATTGAATAAAAAGAAATAAAAAATATTTAAAAAACAAAAACGTTTTTCGGTATTTCATTTTTTTAAAAAAATCTTGGTTATTTTCTATCTTTTGCTTGCTGCAGTCATTAGACTCTGGCCATGCTGGGGCACTGACTTGAAGAATTTTTAGTTGAAAGAACCAACCCCATTACATCATAAAACCAGGATTTTCTACACTTGAAGAATTTTGGTATTAATCTGGAATCTGACAGTGCTGATAGCCCAAAACTTCAGTTGAGTGCTTGTCTGGAAATACCCTAGCAGGACCTATGATGTATATATACATATGTATATGTGTATATATATATATATGTATATAAATCAAAATCAAATCAAATCAAAACCGAAATTGATCAACATCAATGGAAATTGTTGCTGTGATACCAGTGTCGGTGGCATGTAAGAGAACCATCCGAACGTGGCCTTTGCCAGCGCCGCCCCGACTGGCCTCCATGCCGGTGGCATGTAAAAAGCACCATCCGATCGTGGCTGTTTGCCAGCCTCATCTGGCACCTGTGCAGGTGGCACGTAAAAAGCACCCACTACACTCACGAAGTGGTTGGTGTTAGGAAGGGCATCCAGCTGTAGAAACACTGCCAGATCAGACTGGAGCCTGGCGCAGCCTACTGGCTTCCCAGACCCCGGTCGAACCGTCCAACCCATGCTAGCGTGGAAAATGGACGTTAAACGATGATGATGATATACATATATGTATATGTATATATACAAATATAAGAGAGTGACCACTATATGGTCGACTCTTGCGCTAAAAATAGATCCACTATCGTATTAGCAACTAAAAAATTGTTTCCAAGGAGAATCAGCACAACATTTAATGTAAACGAGCAGGGCAAATGAAAAATAACAAAAATATAGATTAACTCTGGACAATTCTTTCACTATTAATGTATTATGCAATTTTACTTAAACAACATCCATAGGTCATCAGCAGAATTAAATTAATATCCAATTTTTCACCCTTATTTTTGATATATGTATGTATGTATATATATATGTGTGTATATATATATGTGTGTGTGTGTATCTTTTTGTTTGGCCCTCACCACACCTTGACAATTAGTGTTGGTTTGTTTACATCCCTATAACTTTGCAGCTTGCCAGAAAAAGACTGCTGGAATAAGTACGGGACTTAGAAACACATAAACAGTGGTTCTCAATCGGGGTCCAAGTGAGATTTTGTTATTAATATTCATGTGCAAGATTTAAGTACATGAGTGGCTGTGTGGTAAGAAGCTTGCTTCCCAACTGCATGATTTCCAGTTCAGTCCCACTGCATGGTACCTTGGGCAAATGTCTTCTACTATAGCCTCAGGCTGACCAAAGCCTTGTGAGTGGATTTGGTAGACAGTAGGGTTTGTCTCTTCATACATGAAGTGTTTACAGAGCTAGTGTAAAATTGGAAGTGAAGAAATAGGCATAGGAGTGGCTGTGTGGTAAGTAGCTTGCTTACGAACCACATGGTTCCAGGTTCAGTCCCACTGCGTGGCACCTTGGACAAGTGTCTTTTACTATGGCCTTGGGCCGACCAAAGCCTTGTGAGTGGATTTGGTAGACGGAAACTGAAAGAAGCCCATCGTATATATGTATGTGTGTCTGTGTTTGTCCCCCTAACATCGCTTGACAACTGATGCTGGTGTGTTTACGTCCCTGTAACTTAGTGGTTCGGCAAAAGAGACCGATAGAATAAGTACTAGGCTTACAAAAATAAATCCTGGGGTCGATTTGCTCGACTAAAGGCGGTGCTCCAGCATGGCCACAGTCACGTGACTGAAACGAGTAAAAGAGTGAAAAAGAGAATCCATAGGTGAAAAATGGTTGAAAACTACTGCTCTAAAACCATTCAAGGTAATGCCCCAGCATGGCCGCGGTCCAATGACTGATACGAGTAAAAGAGCAAATTTCAGACCCCTGTTTTTGAGAGTAATTTTGCTTGTCATCTTTCCAGGGTTAGTGAAGTACCAGTAAAACGCCAGGCTCAATTCTACACTCTCTTCTCTCTCTCTCTTTTTCCCCCTTCTTGGAATCTCCCACATGGCACCATGAGGAGCATGGAGGAGACACCGCTCTCAACATCAGTTTGTTTTTTCATAGATCTTTTATGTTTTGCTTGTTTCAGTCATTGTACTGCAGCCATACTGGAGCACCGCTTAAAAGGTTTTAGCTGGAATAAATTAACCTCAGTCTTTACTTCATAAGTAGACCTAGATACACTATGCCTGAATAAAAGACAGGATGGTCACCAATGGAATCTATTTGATCAGGACTGACCTGAGGCTAAACAAGGAAAGACACATTAGATAATGTAGTCCTAGATACACTATGCCTGAATAAAATATGAGATGGTCACACATTTGATCATAGATCTGCTGGATCAGGGTTAACCTGGGGTTAAGGAATGAAAGGTACATTAGATATTTCTTATTTCTTTATTGCCCAACAAGGGGCTAATCATAGAGGAGACAGACAAAGGGATTAAGTCAATTACATTGACCCCCAGTGGATAACTGGTACTTTATTTATCAACCCTGAAAGGATGAAAGGCAAAGTCAACCTCGGCGGAATTTGAACTCAGAACGTAACGGCAGACAAAATACTGCTAAGCATTTCGTCCGGCGTACTAACGATTCTGCCAGCTCGCCGCCTTTAGATATTGTAGTCCTAGATGCACTATGTCTGGTAAAAGAGGGGAAGGTCACAGCAGGAACACGTTTGATCATAGACCTGTGGGATCTAGGATGACCTGGTGCTAATAGGGAAAGCTACAGTAGAAGTAATCCCAGATATACTATCACAGTAAAAGATGGGATGGTCACAGATGGAATATATTTGATCATAGATCTGATGGATCAGGGCTGACCTGAGGCTAAACAAGGAAAGACACATTAGATAATGTAGTCCTAGATACACTATGTCTGAGTAAAAGATGGGATGGTCACAGCTGGAACGCATTTGATCTGTGGGATCTAGGATGACCTGGTGCTAAATAGGGAAAGCTACAGTAGATGGTCACAGCTGGAACATCTTTCATCATAAGTCACCTGGATCTGGGTTGAGTTGGGGTTAAACAAGAAAGGCTACAGATACACTATGTCTGCAGAAGAGAAGACATAATGGTCACAGCTGGAATCTCTTTGATCGTAGTTTTGTTTGATCAGGACTGACCCGGGGTTAAAACAATAACAACAGCAACAACAACATGAGTGTAATGTTTTGGAAATTTGTTTGAAAAGAAGAGAGAAAATAATTTGGTTTTTTTTTTGGTTGGTTATTATGGCAGAAATTTGAATAAATTCCCAGCAGAAAACAACATTAAATAAATATGGTGTCTTGTAATGAGTGTGTGTGTGAGAGAGAGAGAGAGAAAAAGAGAGACAGACAGTGTATGTAAGAGAAAAATATGAGAATGAATGTTTGTATGTGTGAGAAAGAGAGAGGGATTTCGTGTGTGTGTGAGAGAAAGAGCGTGCATATGTGAGACAAAGTCTGTGTGTATGTGTGAGAGAGTAATAGATAGACTGTGTTTGTGAGAGAGAGAGATAGATAGGGAGCCCGAGACAGATTGTGTATGTGTATGTGTGTGTATGTGTGTGTGTGTGTAAGAGAGAGAGAGGAGAGAGAGAAAAGGAAGCCTATATGTATGAGTATTTGTATATGTATGGAAAAGTGTTTATGTGAGAGTTTGTGTGTTTATGAATGTACGAGAGAGTGTATGAATGCATGCATGCATGTATGTATGTATGTATGTATGTACGTATGTATGAGAGGGGTTATGTGTGTGAATGTATGTTTGAGTGTGTGCGTGTGTGAATGTAGGTGTAAATGAATGAATGTGTGTGTGTGTGAAAGTGTATGTGTGTGTTATGTGAATTAAGGAATATGTATGAGTAGCCATGTCTTACTATACACCAAGTTGAGTGTGTATGAAATTGCGAAGATGATCCGGTTCTTGACTGAAGATTGAAGGCTTCGAATGTCCCGTCCGTGTTTTTTGTATCGTCTTCTAAGTGTTTCACGTTCTTGTCCCAGTTTGTATTTTTTTACATTTACATATATATATATATGTGTGTGTGTGTGTAAGTTATTGTGTGTGTGCATCTGAGTAAGTGTTTGCGTGTGTGTGTGTGTGTGTGTGTGTAAGGAATCTGTCCGAAAGTGTTACATCTGTAAAAGAATGTACATACATGTTAGACATGTAGGAAGATGTAAAAACACTTCCTGTGAGAATATATATGCACAGTGTAGTAGTATATACACTGTATATTGTTAAGTATAACTATTGAGGAGTGTATATAGTTTAGTACAACTAGTGTAGTGTTGTTACAGTATCGTGTTAAGAAAACTCTAGGGTTAACTGAACCGAAGGTCCCCAGAGAAGAAACTCCACTCATGCAAGTTGCTTCAGCCTTTAACTAGTAAAAACTAGCACGAGGGTTTTTTTTTTATAAAAATATTATTTATGTGTGTGTCTGAATATGTGGATATTTTCCTTTTGAACGGCAGATGTCAACACAATTTCTACATAACTAAACATTTTTAAACTTCGTATACTGGTAGAATGTGTTTATAAACATCATTTTCTCTTGGTTTTATTGAGAAAATTCTATAGTTTGTAAGATATTTTGTCTGAAAATCCGAGCATTTCGGCAATTTTAACCAATCGATTACCTCCATTCAACTAAAATCATTTCTGCGTCTAAACCAATATATATATATATATATATATATATATTATATATATATATATTATATATATATATACAAAATTTAGAGGGCTGACGCTAAAAGTGGACAGCTTGTATGCTAGATATAGACGTCAAAATGGTGATTTTGACGTCTATATCTAGAATACAGGCTGTCCACTATTAGTGGTCAGTCCTCTAAATTTTGTATGTAAAAAAATTTTGAATCTTCGGATTTTTTAAAAATATGCTAGGCCACTGGTTTTAATTGATTAATATCAATTTCTACCCTTATATATATATATATATATTTCTTTATTACCCACAAGGGGCTAAACACAGAGAGGACAAACAAGGACAGACAAACGGATTAAGTCGATTATATCGACCTCAGTGCGTAACTGGTACTTAATTTATCGACCTCGAAAGGATGAAAGGCAAAGTCGACCTCGGCGATATATATATATATATATATATAGTCTATTGACTAATTTTTTCTATACGCTAGGCCACTGGTTGTAAACATTTCTAAAATCTTTATTTCCCTGCTACTATTAATTATATATGTGTGTGTGTATTTAAATGGTTAAAATCCTTAGAAGAATTTTAGGAAGCCATTAAAATAAAATGAATGTTAAAATTACGATAACTAATGGAGCATAATTATGGAACCGTGCCCACATCCACGGAGTTAGTTTCTCCACAATTTTTCGATGAAATTCACCAGATATATATTTTAAATGGTATGTATTACAATTATATAGAGAAAAAAATATAAAAAGCTAAATTTTTTCGAAGGCTCATTTTCTCCGACACTACCACGGAACATTCTTTTTTTAACGAATGCTTATACTTTTTAATAAAAATTTCCAGAGATACGTTTTCGAGAGTATAGATTATGATTATGTTAATAAAATTGGCAAACAATTTATAATTTTATTTTTGAAGAAGTTTCGGGTAATTCCGTCCTTCTTTTATCCGTGCGGAAAGGAAGAAGCCACCTTGAAAATTTTATCGTCTGCACGCCGTCTTATGTCTCTCTCTAACATTTTTTCCTCTGTAAGAAATATTCCTAAAATGGTGAGTACCTATTATTTTAATTATTGGTTACATATTTCATTCATTATTTTGTTGGCAAATTGTTTCTTTGTCAAGAAAAATGTATAATTATATACGTATTTACAACGTGAGCAGAAGTTAGCAGGTGGCTGAACCGAAAGTCGGTCACCACCTTCCAATAAATGATTAAATGTAACACATTTCTATCTTTTAATTTCCAATTTTTATCGACACAGTTGTTATCTATAACCTTCGAAATGTATCTCTCAAAGAATTCCATTAAAGAATATTCATTTTTCAGAAATATGAGGCGAAACAAAAGTCGGTGCGTGCCACGCTTCTGTAGTTATACGACATATTGTGTGGTAAGTAGCTTGCTAACCAACCACATGGTTCCGGGTTCAGTCCCACTGCGTGGCATCTTGGGCAAGTGTCTTCTGCTATAGCCCCGGGCCGACCAATGCCTTGTGAGTGGATTTGGTAGACGGAAACTGAAAGAAGCCTGTCGTATATATATATATATATATATATATATAATATATATATATATATATATATATATGTGTGTGTGTTTGTCCCCCTAGCATTGCTTGACAACCGATGCTGGTGTGTTTACGTCCCCGTCACTTAGCGGTTCGGCAAAGGAGACCGATAGAATAAGTACTGGGCTTGCGGAGAATAAGTCCCGGGGTCGATTTGCTCGACTAAAGGCGGTGCTCCAGCATGGCCGCAGTCAAATGGCTGAAACAAGTAAAAGAGTAAAAGAGTATATATATATATATATATTACTTAATATAATTAGGGTTCAGCAAAAAAATTTGCTTTGCCACATACTGAACTTTTAGAAATAGCAGCCAAAGAGTATACATTGTCTGGAAGATTCTTCTTATAGTAGAAGAAATAGCTGAATGGTCCTTTTGACATACTGAACACAACTTGGTAAAATTATGAATTACTAATTAATTAATTTTACCCTTTGTTATTATTGATACTGTGATTTTATTTTTTATCTTATATTTAACTTTTTATCTTATATTAAACTTTTTTAATACTTTTTGATAGCTATATATATTTAATAAAAAAAAATAATAATAAATCATAAATAAATAATAAATAAAAAATAAAAATTTATAAATATAAATTAATAATTTTAATTTTAAATTTAAATAATTTTAATTTTTAAATTTTATATTTACATATTTTGTATATTATATTATTTTTATTTTTATGTTTTTGTTTATGTTTTTCACTGTTTGATTTGCCTAATAGTGGTTTTATCTCTAATTTATATATATATATATTATACACAACAAATTTATTTATAATTTTAATCTACATCATCTGTAATCTATCTTTTGTACAAAATTTCATTAAAAAAAATTATCCATTTTCCAGAAAGTTCTTAGGAAACAAACATGGTAATATATATGTACAAGGGGTGTTGGGGCACATTGAGAAATATTTACTACGTTATTGACTTTGAGGAAAAAATGTTTTTTTACAAAAACTATATCAGCTAAGCAAGTGGCCTTTTCTAAATGTATTAAAAACATTATAATTTACACAGACTTCTATTTCAGAAAATTGTCTCCGTTCTCTTAGAGCATACAAAGAGTAAATTTAGGCGGGGCAAAATGAGTAAGACAAGATAAGGTAAATTTGCCTTTTTAATTTTTCGAAATTACATTTGGGAAAAGACTATTACACCTAAATAACCATCCTTAAGCATCAGGAATATCAAAAATGCACCAAAATTTTAAAATATCTATTCCAAATGAAAGAGGATCATGGAAAAATGGCACAGGGTATGAAATTAGCGAAGCTCGACCAAATAAAAAAAAATTAACGTAAAATATTGTTTGTAGCTTAGTCATAATCTGCTGGGAAGGCTCTCTTCTTGATATATTTATGCACCATGCAATTAAGGGAATAAATTATTGAAATTAATTATTATTCGTTTTACCTCATTTTCGACACTTTTTTTTGGGGGGGGGGTGGATTTAAGATTATCAAATTAGTTTTTAGTATTGGAAAAGAATTGACCTGGAATCCAGCAGAGAAAAGAATCTTGTTCGTTAAACACCAAAAATTATCCAGATATTTTATTAGCAACTAAGTTACAATCGAGTCAAATTACTGGAAAAGTTTCTTGAAAGCAAAAGTGACTGTGTTCCGAACTCTCTCAAGTTCAAAACAGCAACAACTATCCTGACCAATTTTTACTCTCAAAGATGATGCAATACTCGCAATGTAAGGATTTCAAACAAATAGGGAGAAAATAACAAAAAAATAATAATAATAATAAATTACTCATTTTGCCCCATTTATCCATTTCCTCCCCTTCTTTATTCAATACTTAAAATTCAACAAATTGCTGTAGTTATACAATATATTATTTATTTGAAAACTTAAAAAGTGTTGAGAAGGTGATAGGAGAAAATTAAGCCAAAAAAAATTCAGTCTGTTGGGTGGGTGGCTGGTTATACGTCAATGTCTTGAAATGATTCCACCGAACCGAAAAACGAATACGGAGTCAGGAAGTTTCAAATAAATTATCTTAAAAAAAAAATAGTGAACCTATATAAATAAAGCATAGAACGTGTAAGTAATGACAGAAAATAAACAGAAAAATAAATTAAAAATTTTATGAATAAACGACATTTCTTTTATGCTTACGTATATATGCTTATGTAAATATATGTCTATTGGAGTTTAGCCCCGGGCCGACCAATGCCTTGTGAGTGGATTTGGTAGACGGAAACTGAAAGAAGCCTGTCGTATATATGTATATATATATATATATATATATATATATATATATATATATAAGTGTGTGTGTGTATATGTTTGTGTGTCTGTGTTTGTCCCCCTAGCATTGCTTGACAACCGATGCTGGTGTGTTTACGTCCCCGTCACTTAGCGGTTCGGCAAAAGGGACCGATACAATAAGTACTGGGCTTACAAAGAATAAGTCCCGGGGTCGATTTGCTCGACTAAAGGCGGTGCTCCAGCATGGCCGCAGTCAAATGACTGAAACAAGTAAAAGAGTAAAAGAGTATATATATATATATAGATAATTCTTTACCTTTATATTTGTGTGTATATATGTATTTGTGTGTGTATATATATATATACGTATATATATAGAGAGAGATAGATAGATAGATAATTCTTTACCTTTATATTTGTGTATATATATGTATTTGTGTCTATATATATACGTATATATACTTATATATATATGTCTATTGGAGTATCTCAACCGATCAACATAACCTAAACTTCGTTTGCCACACTCAATTTCTTCATATTGCAATTTTGTTTTATGATATATGTTTTGTAATTTGTATTGAAGGTAAGTTGAAACATTTATTGACAATGTTAATTAATGAATTAATTCATATCCATTAAATCTCTCCATTTTCTTATTTTTATAATATTTGATATTGTTATATATATATATATTTAAGAAATATCTCTTCAAAATATAACATATTTAACCAGTGTAACTTGGATAAAACTATATCCCTATAAGAGGTTCATCCGCTGTGATGAATCTATAAACAAACATACAAAATATCTAATAGGTATATTTTTTTCCCCTCTGAAGAGATTATGCTCAGAAATGTGAACTTATATTTAATTAATTTCACTGTGTGTAATTAAAGTAGCTGTGGGGGATAATGATCGATTTGTTGCTGATAATAAACTCTTATTAACTTCAAAATCTCCATTTTTCTTTCTCTTCCTTGAAGCAATTAACTCCGAATGGGAAGATCTGCAAACAGATCTCTGACTTATTTTGGAGAATTGTTGCAGTTTCTTCCCGTAGAGTCATATCTCAATGATGATCATATTTATCGAAAAAAAAAATAATAATAACAATCACGTAAAAGAAATCTCCGAAAACAATCGCATTAATGAAAACTTGGGAATCCAAAATTCGGCCCGGAATGTTTTTAATTTACTCAGAATTGGCCTGATTCCTAAATGGTATGATATGTTGGGCTACGGCCGCTAGAAGTAAAGCTGAAAACGTGTGACACACTGACATTCGCATTTATTATATATATATATATGGAGGCGCAATGGCCCATTCGTCGTAGGATCGCGGTTTCGATTCCCAGACCAGGCGTTGTGAGTGTTTATTGAGCGAAAACACCTAAAAAGCTCCACGAGCCTCCGGCATGGGGTGGTGGCGATCCCTGCTGTACTCTTTCGCCACAACTTTCTCTCACTCTTTCTTCTGTTGGCCTGCTCGCTTAGCCAGCGGGGTGGCGTCATTTGAAGGCTAAAACAATGCGAAGCGCATTGTGACCAGCGATGTGTAACAACATCTGATGGCTTGGCCGATCACGGTGATCACGGTGACACACACGCATACATAATGAAATCTTCTTTTGGTTTGAATGTGTGGGTGTTAAACAGCATCTTTTTTTCCTTTTGTCTTAGTTTATTTCTGATGTCTGAGGTTTTAGCCAACGATCTACAGACAGATTTGACAAAAGAATGAATTATTATGCAAAACGGCTGGCATGTTAGTTCAGGACTTTGTTTTTGCTCTAAGTTCTTTAAGACGATCCAGATTAGGGCCTTCTCAGCAACATTTGAGGCGCCTATCGGGACAAATCAATCCAGTGGGGCCCTATAAGTGTATGTTCAAGTCGTAGCATACATAGATCATAATTGGGTCGTGCACTTGTGAGGCCTATGGATAAACTTGCCCAGTGAACCCATGACCTCAGACGGCACTGATCCAGACTGCTTAAGTCATATTTCCATATGGTATATATAGCAAGTTAACCCACATTCATTACGATTGATTCAGTGCAGTTTTTTTTCTTTTTTCTGAGGGAGTTTTTTTTTTATCGTATGCAGGTTAGCTTTGAGCGTGTTCCTGTACCTTACTCATACTCTCTCTCTCTCTCTCTCTCTCTCTCTCTCTCTCTCTCTCTCTCTCTCTCTCTCTCTCTCTCTCTATTTCCTTGTGTGTGTGTGCATGACGGAGTTGTCATCGTGTGACGAATGATTTGAACTATAACCACGAAATTTAAACAATTTCCATAATGGTAGAGTAACTACATACATTTAAAACACACACATATACACACACTTTCTCTCTCTCTCTCTCTCATCTATCCGTCACTTACTGCGGTTATACACACACACACATATACACTAATTGCGGTTATAATGTATAGTTTTGTTTTGCGTATTAATAGTTGCATATTTATTTATATGATAAATAAATGGCTCGGAAATGGTATCACGCCTCGCTGACCCGGAAATGAGTCAGTGACCTGGTCAGTCATCCAAGCCGAACGTAAGTTTTACTTCTTTTCTATATTTTACCAAAGACGGGGAAGAGAAAACTTTTAAACATTTCAACATGTAAAACGGAAAACAGCAATGGAAACAGTTAGTTAGTTAGTTAGTTAGTTAGTTAATTAGTTAATTTTTTGGCTCAAAAAGCAAAAAAGCAAGGCCATGTAGGGGGACATGGAGTTATGTACAGGGAGGGTGTTCATGTAAAGAGTTCAGGCCACTTGTGGTCAAGGAAGACTTTAAATCGAGCGGTCGTCGGCGTCTTCACTATCTCGTCCGGCAGCTTATTCCACGGATCCGCAACCCGGACGGAGAAAGCCCCCTCTCCTTCGATTGAGATGAAATCGTCGCAGATAGAGCTTTTCGGAGTGACCCCGCAGCCGACGCTCTGGAGCAGGAGTGAAGAACAGCTCTTTCGAGAGGTTACACTTTCCGCTTATGATGTTGTGAGCAAAGAATGAGATCTCCACGGCGTCGTGGTGAAACGAACCAACGTCGTTAGTTCCTATTTTATATGCAGTCACACACATAGACGTTTTACAAACAACCTGCACGTGCAAGTGCTACCAGTCGAGAACTCCGCATACCGAAAGCCAGCAAGTGTATAGGGTCTGAAGAGAGAATGCGCGCCGTTTCGGGGCCCACCTCTCGACGGCATCAATGTGCACCGCCCTTCCTCACTGATATGAGGCTCCCGCTTGCTAAATCAGCTGGTTTTTAAAATAAGCTCAATACCCTTCTAGCCATCGCTCATCGTCTCTTTTTACCCAAATCCAGTGGCTAGCCTTCTCCACTGTAGATTGGATATCAGTCATGGTGGTATTGACTTTACGATGAGTTAGGCCTAACGATAACAACACTCGTCTCACACTGTGTCCAACAAACCCTCTACACCCGACTTCGATTGGAAAATGCTCCGCTTTCCAATCGTTACCAGAGCGGTTACTAGAATATAGACCTTTTAAAATATGACTGGCGTTCCAATAGTCCTCTTTAAGTTGGAATGGATAATACTGGTTGTAGTTTTATTACAAATTTTATTTCCACACACACACACACACTCACACACAAGTAAAACGAAAATTCTAAACGGAAATAGCGAAATGAAGTAACGTACTTAGTTTATATTTATATGCAACAGTGTACTTGTTTGTTTGCACGCAAGGATATATACATACAAGCATTGTTTCGAAAATATATATAGCTTTTGAAATGTTGGTTTCAAATATTGACACAAGGCGAGCAATTTCGAGGAGTAAGTCCAATACATCGACCACAGTGCCCAACTGGCAACTTATTTTATCGACCCTAGAAGGATAAAAGACAAAGTCGACCTCGGCGGAATTTGAACTCAGAACGTAGCGGCAGACGAAATACCTATTTCTTTACTACCCACAAAGGACTAAACACAGAGGGGACAAACAAGGACAAACGGATTAAGTCGATTATATCGACCCCAGTGCGTAACTGGTACTTATTTAATTGACCCCAAAAGGATGAAAGGCAAAGTCGACCTCGGTGGAATTTGAACTCAGAACGTAGCGGCAGACGAAATACGTATTTCTTTACTACCCACAAGGGGCTAAACACAGAGAGGACAAACAAGGAAAGACAAACGGATTAAGTCGATTATATCGACCCTAGTGCGTAACTGGTACTTATTTAATCGACCCCGAAAGGATGAAAGGCAAAGTCGACCTCGGCGGAATTTGATCGCAGAACGTAGCGGCAGACGAAATACCTATTTCTTTACTACCCACAAGGGACTAAACACAGAGGGGACAAACAAGGACAGACAAACGGATTAAGTCGATTATATCGACCCCAATGCGTAACTGGTACTTATTTAATCGACCCCGAAAGGATGAAAGGCAAAGTCGACCTCGGCGGAATTTGAACTCAGAACGTAACGACATATATATATATATATATATTTTCGTTGTTAAAAAATGTCCGTTTCCTTGTTTGATTTTATGTTTTCGTTTCTCGTTGTGTTCTACGTTTATTTGTGGTGTCCTGTACTCATATATGCACGTATATATACATATAGATGTAGGTATGTACATATATGTATGTATGCATATGTTTTACTTATTAAATTGTTATACAAACTTCCCCAACTCCAGTGATGACTTTTGCCGGCTCCAATTAACTCCGAGCAAATCCCCTGGTCCTTTTTTCATTTCACCACATTTTTACAGCAGACGCCGACCCATCGTGCTAATTCATCTCCTGATGCGGAGAGCAATCGCCATATTCCCATTCATTGTCGGCTGCTTCTGATGAGCGTATTTATATAATTGTTTTATTGCCTAACACTCAATTGTATTTTTTGCGTGAAAACAATTGATAAGACCAGCTGTGATGAATACGTAATACTATATAATTCGGATAATATATACACTCACACTGCTGCAAGAAGATAATTGTTTTTTGTCTTTGTTTCGTTTTTTTTATAATCTTATTCGTGTTTCAATAAACCTGTTAGGGAAGGAAAGAAACTTTTTCGGCTTGAGACACTCGTTGCGAAATTTTCTATACAATCGGGATTACCCAAAATATTTCCATGAAAAGGAATTCTTTTGCTTTTCTTTCCAAATTGTATCAAGATAATCTGCAGCCTTGAAAAGCATATCCCTGGAAGATTTCACTGAAAAGTACTCAGTAAACAAAGTCCGATTGTGGTGTTGGTGGCGGTGTGATCCTCATTTTATATATGTCTTTACATTCTGAGTTCAAATTCTGCCTTGGTCGATTTTGCCTTTCATTCTATCCAGGTCAGTAAAACAAGGGTCAGTTGAGCACTGGTGTCAATGTATTGCCCCTGACTCGAAATTGCTGGCCTTGTACCACAAATTGAAACCAATATTTTTCTCTCCATATAGTTGCTATCTACAACCTATAAAATATATTCCTGGCAAATTTCATTGAAAAATATACATCCAGAGACGGGAGGAATATATACGCCACAAAAATCGGGAATCTATATGTCTCAGGAAAGAGATTTATCTTTTTTTTTTAGAGTCTTTTAATATTTGGTGGTTGTCTTCATCATCATCATTAACCTCTGGACATTGTCTCGAGTCCTAGGACTCACAGCGCCGGTTACCCGATTTCCATGGCTCCTAAGTGGCCGAGATCACAATTCTCTTCTGGACGGAATGCCACACCGTCTCAGAGCTTTCCATTTACAGCTGAGTGAACTGGAGCAACTTGAAATACTCTCTTTACTCTTTTACTTGTTTCAGTCAGTTGACTGCGGCCATGCTGGAGCACCGCCTTTAATCGAACAAATCAACCCCAGGACTTATTCTTTGTAAGCCCAGTACTTATTCTATCGGTCTCTTTTGCCGAAACGCTAGGTGACGGGGACGTAAACACACCAGCATCGGTTGTCAAGCAATGCTAGGGGGACAAACACAGACACACAAATACACACACATATACATATATATATATACATATATACGACAGGCTTCTTTCAGTTTCCGTCTACCAAATCCACTCACAAGGCATTGGTCGGCCCGGGGCTATAGCAGAAGACACATGCCCAAGATGCCACGCAGTGGGACTGAACCCGGAACCATGTGGTTGGTTAGCAAGCTACTTACCACACAGCCACTCCAAATGAAGTGTTTTGCTCAAGAAGACACCACGCAACCCGGTCCGGGGAATTGAAACTACGATCTGGCGATCATGAGTGCAACACCATAACCTCTTTGGTATTCTTTAATAATTTTTCTGAGATAATGGATTGGTAATAAGATTGGAAGGTAAGGGTAAAGACCCCCTTCGGTCACGACACAGACCATGGGATTGCACCTAGAAAGTTACCCTCCTAGAAGACCAGCAGTCGCCCATGCATACCAGCCTCCCCTCTCCACGCCACAGATGTTGTCCAAGGGAAAGGCAAAGGGGCCGATACAGCTTGGCACCTGTGACGTCGCAACTCATTTCTACAGCTGAGTGAACTGGAGCAACGTGAAATAAAGTGCCTTGCTCAAGAACACAGCACGCAGCCCGGTCCGGGATTCGAGCTCACAACCTCACGATCGTAAGCTCGACGCTCTAACCTTCGATTGGAAGGTAGTTATCACGTTTAAACAAGAGTTTACCAAAAGATACAACACGAGTTGTCGGCAGCTTGCGTTGCTTGCATTCTTTACGTCACTTCTGTTTTGTACCAAAAGTGAAGGTCGACAGGGTCAGCTGTTCATAACGAACATCTCTGACAAGTTAACACTTTTATTGTATACAAAGAAAACAAAACAAGTTTCGGTATAAACAACATAAGTGTGTATTGTAAATGGTTGAAATGACTCTTTCAGGATGTAAATGGTTTTAGTTTCAGCCTATCTCAGATCGAGTCACGTTGTTTTATATTGAATTACTACAGGCGCAGGCGTAACTGTGTGGTAAGAAACTTGCTTTTCGACCCAGTGGTTCCGGGTTCTGACCCACTGCGTGGCACCTTGAGCGAGTGTCTTCTTCTATATATTTCTTTGCTGTCCACAAGGGTCTAAACACAGAGGGGACAAACGAGGACAGACAAAGGGATTAAGTCGATTACATCGACCCCAGTGCGAAACTGGTACTTTATTTATCGACCCCAAAAGGAGGAAAGGCAAAGTCGACCTCGGCGGAATTTGAACTCAGAACGTAACGACAGACGAAATACCTATTTCTTTATTACCCACAAGAGGCTAAACACAGAGGGGACAAACAAGGACAGACAAAGGGATTAAGTCGATTATATCGACCCCAGTGCGAAACTGGTACTTTATTTATCGACCACAAAAGGATGAAAGCCAAAGTCGACCTCGGCGGAATTTGAACTCAGAACGTAACGACAGACGAAATACCGCTAAGCAATTCGCCCGGCGCGCTAACGTTTCTGCCAGCTCGCCGCCAATGTCTAGTGTCTTCTGCTATAACCTCCGGCCGACTAATGTCTAGTGAGTAGATTTGGAAGACGGAAACTGAAAGACAGTCGTATATGTATGTGTGTGTGTCCCTACCACCGCTTGACAACCAGTGTTGGTGTTTTTACGTCCCCATTAACTAGCAGTTCAGCAAAAGAGAGCGATGGAATTCGGCTTAAAAGAAATAAGTACTTGGGTCGATTCGTTCGACTCAAAATTCAAGGTGATGCCCCAGAATGGCCGTAGTCTAATGACTTAAACAAGTAAAAGATAAAAGATGCATATCTATATTTTATACAAACTGCATGCCAGATGTAAGACACTGTGAGGGTGCCCCTTACATCCAAGAAAAATTAACAGTTGTATTTCATTACAAAGGCCAAATGGATCAAAACTGTTTTCCCCCTAGTTAATACATCTATCCTCGTTTATCACTGGTAACGTGTTAAATGAATCAGTAATAAACAGAGGATCGAACATATGGGAAAAAGAAGTTTCGTTCCGAGACCACAAATTGTCCTGAGCATAGTGGATGGTCCTTGGAATTGGGAAGTGGGGCTTTTGCGGTCCAAGCAGAATCTGTGATTGATTGCTGTCCCATGTTATCACGGATGAATTCGTGGTAAGCATACTGTGTAATCATGGATCAGTGATGAGTGAGTTAGTATTAAACTAGGACAGTATTTTATTCTCAAGAGATCAGAACAGGAATTCGAATATAATTAATAATGATAATAATATTATCAAAAATAATAATAATAATAATAATCCTTTCTACTGAAGATATAGGGCCTGGAATTTGTAGAGAGGGGAATAGTCGATTACATCGACCCAATGTTTAAGTGGTACTTAGTTTATCGACCCCGAAAGGGTGAAAGGCACAGTCGACCTCGGCGGAATTTAATCGCAGAACGTAAAGACGGACAAAATACCTATTTCTTTACTACCCACAAGGGGCTAAACACAGAGGGGACAAACAAGGACAGACAAACGGATTAAGTCGATTATATCGACCTCAGTGCATAACTGGTATTTATTTAATCGACCCCGAAAGGATGAAAGGCAAAGTCGACCTCGGTGGAATTTGTCACTCAGAACGTAGCGGCAGACGAAATACCTATTTCTTTATTACCCACAAGGGACTAAACACAGAGAGGACAAACAAGGACAGACAAACGGATTAAGTCGATTATATCGACCCCAGTGCGTAAATGGTACTTATTTAATCGACCCCGAAAGGATGAAAGGCAAGTCGACCTCGACGGAATTTGAACTCAGAACGTAACAGCAGACGAAATACCGCAAAGCATTTCGCACGGCATGCTAACGATTCTACCAATAATGATAATATGAAGGAAAAATAAAAAATAAACAAAATCTCAATTCCGTGCCCTTTCCATTCTCCAAGAGTTTCTGCTATTGACGTAAACGGCTCGATTAGCTGCCGAATGAAATACCCATTGTGAATAATGCAGACCGACAGACAGATAGGGAATTCTGGTATAACTCTATAACCTTTTTTGTTCTTTTTCTTTAAATTCTAACAATAAGCTTTGTAGCAAATGTTTGCCTACTACTTAGTTATTAGTCATTTGCCAACAAGTGCTATTCCGGAATATATAATTATATAAGTATGATTTAAACTTATGTATGTATGTATGTATGTATGTATGTATGTATCTATCTATCTATCTATCTGTCTGTCTGTCTGTCTGTCTGTCTGTCTGTCTGTCTGTCTGTCTGTCTGTCTATCTATCTATCTATCTATCTATCTATCTAGCTGTCTATCTATCCATCCATCCATCTGTCTGTCTGTCTGATTGAATTTTCTCTCTTTCCTCCTCTCTCTGTCACTCTCTCTCTCTTTCCCTCTAACTTTGTATGTTTGTTTCTGTCTGTCTGTCTGTTTGTCCCTCACTATATATATACATATATGTGTGTGTGTGTGTGTGTATCTGTATATATTCATGTATACGCACACACACACACGCCTACAGGTGCAAAACAAGGTGGAAAGAATACCACAGAAAGAGAAAAGCAAGGGTTTATTGAAACTGTAAAGACTTCAGAAATTTTTGCTCAGTTTCACGCCACTGACCATCTTGAGAATTTAGAGAGTAATGATGTGTGTGTAGTAGTAGTAGTAGTAGTAGTTAGTAGTAGTAGTAGTAGTAGTAGTAGCAGTAGTAGTAGTAGTTGTAGTAGTAGAAATAGAAGCGCTAGTTGCGCAAAATAACTGTAACGACAAAAGTGTGACATGCTGGCGCGTTATAATGGACAAACAACCCTCTCTATGTATACGTGACCCCTAGGGTCTTACAGAAATGAGGTGTGTCCACAAAGGCAAATTTAGCATGGAAAAACAAGCGAGAAAAGCATGTGTGACGTATGAATGTGAGAGAGATAGCATTTGTGTGTGTATTAACTATGTGTGTACGTGTGTGCGACAGAAATACAAACAAGGTGAATGCGAGCAAAATTAAAATACAGCGCATAGAAAAAAAATCTCTCAGGGCCATTTCAGACAAGATGGAGTTAATTTACCAGTCCGTAATAGCCTGATGCATAATAGCAGTTAGTTCTGTAACAGAATGTTGAGATCACAAATGCAGATGCCGGTTGAACACATGTCGTGTAGCGGTTGTGGCTTCAATGCTGTGGCAGGTTAAATTGGAACAGAAGATCTCGCAGGTAGACTGTGCTGTTAATCCTTGGTGCGTATACACAAACAGCGTGTTTGCTAAACTTCCGCGAGTTGCTATTTACATATTGTTGAGGTCGACGGTGTTGAAGGCGACGGTGATGAAGGCGACTGTGGTGGACTTGAGACACATTGTTCTTAGTGTTGATGGCGACGAAGATAACGACGACGTGAAGTCGAAAGACGACGATGGCAGAGAAAAAGCATCGTTGATATGGTGGCGTCCGTCATTATTGCTGAAGAATAAGAAAGGCTCCTTTTATAACTGTTTGAGGGGACCGGAAACAAATCGTCGAAAGATGAATGCGTAGAGTTGATAGTGTTCAAACCTGGCAGAAAACTGAATTTCTTTGTTGTTAAGTGATCTCTGGTTTGAGACCAGAATCACGTCGGGGTCACCAGTGTAACGACAGTGAACGTCTTCTCTGCACTTTTTGGGTGCAGTTGGTGCAATCACTTTCCGTTGCTTTACTTATCCAGATTCTACCAGTCAGAAACAACAAGACGCAAACGTAAAAAATATATATCTACTTTATTCTCTTATGACAGTAACAAATAAGTGGTATATCTGGTTCCGCTTGGTATGGATGTGTCAGAGCTGAACTTTATCGCTGTAGAATTTACAGTGTTCAAATGCAAACAACACTGCCAAGATGGCGTCCGCAGGGAGAAAGATGATGTGGTCGGCAACAAATGTCAGGGGGAAACGAAGATAATACGCGTCTTCTTCTATGAAAAGGCTGACTGCTGCTATCAAATCCGGACAGAGAATATTACACGTCCGATGCCTTCGGTCGCCGTGTCTCAAGTCACTGCCTACTGGACGCTGGTAGTCAACGTCCTACGCTCCCCTTGCCTCGCGGCTAAACTGCCACGTAGGCAAATGGTCCTTCTTCCGGTGCTTCGCGCATGCGCGAGAGGGCCCTTCCTCTCTGCCTTGGTGAAGGCACCAACACCGCACGCGCGAAACAGAAAAGGACGGTGCGCGCACCGTTATATAGGATCACTACATAACTATTGTATTTGTTGCAGCTCTTATTAGTATCCACATTGAACTCCCTCTGCTGCTAATCGTGTTATTACGTGAGTACAAAGAGTACCAATATATTAAAATACAAACGAGCTTAGAGAAACAACTCAGAGCGACTTGTGACCTGCATTTGTAAACAGACAAAATACAGGTCTATCAAATAGCATACGACATGAACTCTTGAGTTCATTAAAGTTTTCCGCTTCTAAAGGATATACAGTAGAATCTCGCAATACGAATGCACCATTATATGAGTAATTTGCTGTAGGAGCCGAGGCTCGTGCGAATTTTTCTCTTTAAGTACGAGCGGAAATCCGCAGTACCAGCGAGTTTCATACAAGCGACCGCTAGTCGGCGCTGAGCTCGCACACGCTTTCCCAACAAGTACAGTCTCCGCCCCCTCAGTTAACGTATTTCTCTCGTTGTGGCAGCATCCTTGTCGTGTTTTCCCCAGTTTTTTTCTATAGTTTTGTCCATTTTTTTTGTTGCTATTATTTTATAATAAATTTGTTAGCCATAGGTCCTAAGTAGGTTAGTGCAAAAGTTTGAAGATAGAAATCATTAATAAGCATGAGCGAGCATTGCGTGTAGTGGACATAGCACGTCAGTACTATGTTGATTTTGTAAAATCTCAGAAAATAATTAAAAATTCACATTTTTTGTCAAATTATTTTGTTATATTTGTCTATCTATCCAACTGTAAACATTTTAAATATTTCACTAACTTTTGGTAAAAGGGTACATATTTTGCCAAAAATTGCCAAATTTGTTCCCACAGTCTTCTTTATCCACAATCAGAATCGTAAACTTTCTCTTGAAAATATTTCAAACTAGTCAAAGTTGAGAGTTTGACAGAGACAGATTTGGGAAGAAATATACAGTGTTTCAAGGTAACATCCTTTGGTGACTTATAGACATGTGTATTGACGACCGAAGCACGTCGACGATCTGCACCATCCTGAAGAAAAAGGACGAGATCAAGAGGCCGTTACAACAGCAAAGGGTGTCTCCAGGCTAAGCAACACACATCTGTCCACGAAAGGATGGAAAATTACTTCTACTGTAGACCAACGTGAAGCAACTCGCAGGGGATACGCAGGCCATTATCTGCGAGAAAGCACGAGCGCTGTATGGGGGATCTCCTGAAGCAGAACCCAGGAACATCGCCGGCGGGAGACATCAGCTGACACAATTAAGGCCAGTCGTGGATGGTTTGATAATTTCAAGAAGAGGACTCTGGTGTTCATAGCGTCGTCAGGTATAGAGAAGCAGGGAGTTCTGACAGGAAAGCAGCTGAAGACTTCGTGCGTGAATTCCGTCAGCTCGTCACAGCCAAAGAGTACATCGCACAGTAGTTATTTAACTGTGATGAAACTGGCCTTTTGGGGGGAAAAAAGTGCTCAGAACCTACATAACTGCAGAGAAGAAACTGCCAGTCCACGAGCCTATGAAAGATAGGCAAACTCTCGCCCTTTGTGCTAATGTGAGTGGAGACTTAAAGATTAAGCCGCTCTTTGTCTACTATTCAGAAAGCCCTCGAGCGTTCAAGTCGCTCAGAATCCTGAAGGAGAAGCTGCAGATCATGTGAAGCTGAAGGGCAAACGTTAAAGCCTGGGTCACCTGGCAATCCTACTCCAAGTGGGTCAGCCTTGTCTTCGGACCAGCAGTGAAAAAGTACCATCTGGAGAATAATCTTCCTCTCAAGGCCCTCCTCATCTTCGACAATGCTCCTGCTCACACCCTTAACATCGAAGATGATATCCTGGATAAATTTAAATTTATAAAAAGTCTGTACCTTTCACGCAACACCACCCCTATCTTGCAGCCCATGGACAACAGGTGATTTCTAATTTTAAGAAGTTGTACACCGAACACCTGTTTCGTTGGTGCTTTGAAATCACCGAAAATACAAATCTAACCCTTTGTGATTGATGGAAGGAGCACTACAACATTGTAAACTACCTGAGAACCATCGATATAGCCTGGCAGGGTGTAACGAGGAGAACGCTGAATTCTGCATAGAGGAAACTGTGGTCTGCCTACGTATCTGAAAGAGACTTCAAGGGGTTTGAGTCTGAGACACCTGTAATCGAGAAAATAGTGTCTCTTGGTACGACTATGGGCCTCGAGGTTGACGATGGGGACATTAACGATCTCATCGAGGAACACTCAGAGAAGCTGACGACAGATGAACTCCTGCCACATCAGGAGCAGTAGCATTTGTATGAGATTGGTTCCCCGGAGGAGGACAGTGTAGCGGAGAATTTTATCTCGGCAAGTGACATAAAGGCAGTGTTAGCAAAGTGGCAGTATATTTCTGAATTTGTAGAAAAATATCATCCTGAAAAAGTATCAACAAGTTGTGCAGCTATTTTATTTAATAACACTGCTCCGGCGCATTTTAGTAACTTTGTGAAAGGCATGAAAAAGCAGACTTCTCTTGATACGTTTCTAAAGAAACGACCTGCAAGTGTAAAAAGCGAAGAAAGTTTGTCAAAAAGTCTAAATTAAGCGAAGTGAGAGAAAACACCAGAAACTGTTCTTCCTGGAGTCTTAATGGAAGGAGATTCTCCTTCGAAGCAGTAATCCTCCTCCTCCCTGTTCTATCGTCTTCCTCGTGCACAAATCGTCCCATCTTTAATTAGTTAATAAAGACAGTTTACATATTTCTTTTGCATTCTCTTTTTTATTGTCATTTTACTTGTAACTACACCTTTTCTGAAAATAGAAATAATACATTTCTAAATCTCTCAGAGAGATTTATGCAGTAGCAACACGATAGAGTGATAGTATGTTGTTAACTTAATGATAGTCCCATGAAAGGGAAGAATACTACTGTTATTTAGCCCTAGGAAACACCTAGGGATAAATAACAGTAGCATTTTTCCCTTTCATGGGACTGTCACATTAAGTTGACAACATACTGTTACACCTTTTCTGTTTCAAAACTCATAAAAAATTATTTTTGGGTGGTTTTGGTGGGCTGGAACGGATTAATTATATTTTAGTTAATTTTAATGGGGAAAATTGATTTGTAAAACGTATAAAATCGTCAAACGAACGAGCTCATGAAACGAATTAAACTCTTACTGCGAGGTATCGCTATCATAATTACCAGGATATGAAGATGCACAGCTCGGTAATTAGGGTATTCGGCTCAGGATCGTAAAACTGTGAGTTCAAATCCTAACCAAGACACTTCATTTCATATTGCTCATAAACCTGGACGTTATTAAAGAAGCTTGAGAGGCGGTTGGATGGAACCTACACTCGCCTCCTTATGAGAGCTCAAAATCTCTCTACATTGTTGTAGAGCTGAAAAAGAGGTAATTTCTACTCTTCTCCTCTGGAAGCCATCTACTCGCAATACCAGAGGGCGCACACTCTCCTACCCTGATGTAATCTCCAGGGATACAGGCATCCAGCAACAGGACCTCCGTAATGCCATGATGGACCGTGAAGTCTGGCGTAACATGGTAAATTCCATTGTCTCGACCACGGTCGAACAATGATGATGATGCTCCAGTCTACTCAGCTAAAAATGTGTACCAGCCGAGATAGAGGAATAGATAGTGCTAGGGCAGCTCCCCGCTGTCTATCTGTCTCTCGCTCTCTTTCTCTCTCTCTCTCTCTCTCTCTCTCTCTCTCTCTCTCTCTCTGCTTGCCAATCCACACTCGTTTTACAGGTGACAGCTGGCCCTTTGTATTTACCTATATAATTATGAATAATATTAGGTTGGTGCATAATCATTGCGGCCTTTTTTCAATAAATTTTATTCAACAAAAACAATAACAGCATTTAACAAAAGCATCTTTAAATGATTATTCCGAGCATATTCACCATCTACTTCAATAACTTCTTCCCATTTGCTTGGCAGCTGGTCGGAATAATCATTTAAGGATGTTTTTGTTAACTGTTGTTATTGTTTTTATTGAATAAAATTTATTTTAAAAAAAGACAAATAATTATGCACCAACCTAATATTTAGGAAGTTTTCTAAAGGTAACCGAAACAAGAACTAAATATCTTTATTTTTTGGTGAAATCATAGATGATATTTTTGTAAAAATTAATTGTTCAGCCATCAAAGTATATACATGGAATCATGAAGGTCTTACTCACAGATAATAACAGTCTTTATAATTTTGGCACAAGGCCAGCAAGTTTGAGCGAAGGTGAATAATCGATTACATCGACCCCAGTGCTCAACTGATACTCATTTTATTGGGAAGCACTCCCTCGGTTACGACGACGAGGGTTCCGGTTGATCCGAATCAACGGAACAGCCTGCTCGTGAAATTAACGTGTAAGTGGCTGAGCACTCCACAGACACGTGTACCCTTAAAGTAGTTCTCGGGGATATTCAGCGTGACACAAGAGAGTGACAAGGCCGGCCCTTTGAAATACAGGTACAACAGAAACAGGAAGTAAGAGTGAGAGAAAGTTGTGGTGAAAGAGTACAGCAGGGATCACCACCATCCCCTGCCGGAGCCTCGTGGAGCTTTAGGTGTTTTCGCTCAATAAACACTCACAAGGCCCGGCCTGGGAATCGAAACCGCGATCCTATGACCGCGAGTCCGCTGCCCTAACCACTGGGCCATTGCGCCTCCACTCATTTTATTGACCACAGCGCTCAACCCCCGAACGGATGAGAAGCAAAGTCTACCCTGACAGAGTTTGAACTCGGAACATTAGCTGGAAGAAATGCCACCAAGCATTTTGTCCGCTCGATTTTGCCAGCTCGTTGCAGACTATCATAATCTGTCTGTGGAGGCGCAATGGCCCAGTGGTTAGGGCAGCGGACTCGCGGTCGGAGGATCGCGGTTTCGATTCCCAGACCGGGCATTGTGAGTGTTTATTGAGCAAAAACACCTAAAGCTCCACGAGGCTCCGGCAGGGGGTGGTGGTGATCCCTGCTGTTCTCTTTCACCACAACTTTCTCTCGCTCTTTCTTCCTGTTTCTCTTGTACCTGTATTTCAAAGGGCCAGCCTTGTCACATTCTGTGTGTCACGCTTAATCTCCTCGAGAACTACGTTAAGGGTACACGTGTCTGTGGAGTGCTCAGTCACTTGCACGTTAATATCACGAGCAAGCTGTTCCGTTGATCGTATCAGCTGGGACCCTCATCGTCGCAACCGACGGAGTGCTCCTATATATCATAATCTGTCTAATACAGGGACAAGTCCTGAAATATTTTGATGGGAGGGGTTAGTAGATTACATCGATCCCAATGCGCAAGTACTACTTATTTTATTGACCCCCAAAGAGATGAAAGGCAAAGTCGACTACGGCAGAATTTGAACTCAGAACGTGAAGTGTCTGACGTAATGCCATTAAGCATTTTGTTCGACGCATTAACGATTCTGGCATGGCAGCTCGTTGCAGATAATATTAACAGTAGTTTTTTTTTGTCTATTTTTATTTTTAAAAGAAATTCTGTAAAAATTCTTAATTTAATAATTAGAGATTAATTTTGATGAATTTTGAAGAAAAAGAAGAAAAAATAGAAAACAAAAATAATCTTAATTATATATGTCAGAGAGAGAGAGAGAGAGAGAGAAAGTGAGAGAAAGGTGGGGATCGACTGCAAAGTAAGAAAGTAGTTCTGGTTGAAACTTGAACCGGCAAAGCCACACCATGAGCAATACTACCTCTATCACGACCACCACTTATGACTAAAATGATGATTAATCTTTTTATGTTTAATCTTTTAATCTTAGTCGCCTGAATGATTGCACACACACACACACAGCGATTTTATTTTCATGGTGCGTGGAATTTTAATGGATTAAAATTTTAGTGTTGTTGTTGTTGTTGTTGTGTTGGTAGAGAGGTTGGTTTCACTGTATCAAAATTGTCAGCTCGCATGTGGCTCCAGGTTCTTCATGCAGACGAAAACTCCTGACTTTCCCCACCCTCCTCGAAAGACAACCGCCTCCATAGCCACTCTTCCCATAACTTTTCCTTCCAGTCACCTGATCCCATGTTCCCTCTTTTGTTCTCTTGATCTGATCCTTATTCTTTCGACTTGTTGACATTCCACGCCACCTCAACTGCCCTGCGAACATATTTCGAAACTATTAATTATATTTGTGATAACAAAGACATACTAACAAATTATTATTAATAATAATAATAATAATAACAACAGCTGCAATAGTAATAATTTCTTTTATAAGCCACAGGAGCCTGGTAGTGGGGGACATCACATGGTCAGATAACAATTTGTGTGAGAATTTACATAAAGGCTGGGGAGAAGGAAATGGAAAAAGACAATGAAATACGATAAAATTATACATATAGGCGCAGGAGTGGCTGTGTGGTAAGTAGCTTGTTTACCAACCACATGGTTCCGGGTTCAGTCCCACTGCATGGCACCTTGGGCAAGTGTCTTCTACTATAGCCTCGGGCCGACCAATGCCTTGTGAGTGGATTTGGTTGACGGAACTGAAAGAAGCCCATCATATATATATATAATATATATATATATATAATATATATATATATATATATATATATGGCGCAGGATGGATTGTGGTAAGTAGCTTGTTTATCAACCACATGGTTCCGGGTTCAGTCCCACTGTGTGGCACCTTGGGCAAGTGTCTTCTACTATAGCCTTGGGCTGCCGAAAGCCTTGTGAGTGGATTTGGTTGACGGAAACTGAAAGAAGCCCATCATATATATATATATATATGGCGCAGGAGTGGATGTGTGGTAAGTAGCTTGTTTACCTACCGCATGGTTCCGGGTTCAGTCCCACTGCATGGCATCTTGGGCAAGTGTCTTCTACTATAGCCTCGGGCCGACCAAAGCCTTGTGAGTGGATTTGGTTGACGGAAACTGAAAGAAGCCCGTCGTATATATGTATATATATATGGCGCACGAGTGGATGTGTGGTAAGTAGCTTGTTTACCAACCACATGGTTCCGGGTTCAGTCCCACTGCATGGCACCTTGGGCAAGTGTCTTCTGCTATAGCCTCGGGCCGACCAATGCCTTGTGAGTGGATTTGGTAGATGGAAACTGAAAGAAGCCCATCGTATATATGTATATATATATATATATATGCGTGTGTGTGTATATGTTTGTGTTTGTCCCCGTAGCATTGCTTGACAACCGATGCTGGTGTGTTTATGTTCCCGTCACTTAGCGGTTCGGCAAAAGAGATCGATAGAATAAATACTGGGCTGACAATGAATAAGTCCCGGGGTTGAGTTGCTCGACTAAAAGGCGGTGCTCCAGCATGGCCGCAGTCAAAATGACTGAAACAAGTAAAAGAATAAAAGAATTGTATACAAAGTATGTGATAGCATGAATGATGCAGGCCACTTGATACAAAAGAAACTCCAAACAGCGTCAATTAAGGAACCCCACATTCTCAGGATTACCCTGATCACAAAAAGTAAGAGTCCTCTCTCTCCTACTCACTGGTCCGTAGCACTTCTATCGCCATCCTCACTTTCCTTTCTAAGTGGAACTTTAAAAAGTCAATGCAGGCTTGATCGAAGAGGAAGGTGTCTTTCTTTAATAATCTTTTCAGCCTTGTCCACCGCACAGCCTCTTTCGCCAAAGCCACTAGACAGAGGAAAATCGCCTGCCCCGTTTTGTTAAAGGTGGGTCGTGGGGCGATCCTCACAGTGGATTCGACCGATTGTCGGATTCGTCTCTCATGCGATAACAGCTTCTCGACTTAGCTCCACAAGTCAGCAATACTTGGACACTGCACGAGTACAAGCAGAACGGTTTCGTCGATCTGCACTTATGTCATACAGCCCCGCTTGACAGCGCTTCCGCGAGTCCTTTCTACCATAGGCGCAAGGCCTAAAATCTTTGTGGGAGGGGGCAAGTCGATTACATTGATTCCAGTACTTATTTTGACCCCGAAAGGATGAAAGGCAAAGTCAAACTCAGTGGAATTTGAACTCAGAACGTAAATACGGACGAAATGCCACTAAGCATTTTGCGCGGCGTGCCACCTCGCCGCCTTAACAATGATAATCATCCTTTCTACCATAGGCACAAGGCCTGAAATTTTGTTGGGAGGGGACTAGTCGATTATATCAACTTATTTTATCGATCTCGAAAGGATGAAAGGCAAAGTCAAACTCAGTGGAATTTGAACTCAGAACGTAAAGACAGACGAAATTCCACTAAGCATTTTGCGCGGCGTGCCAACGATTCTGCCACCTCGCCGCCTTAACAATGATAATCATCCTTTCTACTATAGGCACAAGGCCTGAAATTTTGTTGGGAGGGGACTAGTCGATTGTTCTTTTACTCTTTTACTTGTTTCAGTCATTTGACTGTGGCCATGCTGGAGCACCGCCTTTAGTCGAGCAACTCGACCCCGGGACTTATTCTTTGTAAGCCCAGTACTTATTCTATCGGTCTCTTTTGCCGAACCGTTAAGAAACGGGGACGTAAACACACCAGCATCGGTTGTCAAGCAATGCTAGGGGGACAAACACAGATACGCAAACATATACACGCACATACATATATACGACAGGCTTCTTTCAGTTTCCGTCTACCAGATCCACTCACAAGGCATTGGTCGGCCCGGGGCTATAGTAGAAGACACTTGCCTAAGATGCTACGCAGTGGGACTGAACCCGGAACCATGTGGCTGGTTAGCAAGCTACTTACCACACAGCCACTCCTGCATCTATATCAACTTATTTTATCGATCTGGGAAAGGATGAAGGGCAAAGTCAACTTGGGAAGAGTTTGAAGCTTGATCTCTGTTTATGATAAAGTGGTGAGCTGGTAGAATCGTTCAGCATGTTGAGCAACATGTTTAGCGGCATTTCGACCGTCTTTACTACCTGCGTTCAAATTCCTTCGAAGTAAGCTTTGCCATTCATCGTTCTGGATCGATAAAATAAGTACCAGTTGAAAACTGGGGAGGTCGACGTAATTGTTTATAATCCGTTCCGAATTTGCTGGCCTTGTACCAAAATTTGAAACAAATATTATGGCATCACAGATTTCATATTTCTTTACACTTCTTTCATTATAGTTGCCTCCTTTGAATAGTTCACCTTCTGTAATTTTACAAGCGAATGATTTAAATCTTTCGAAAAAATAATTTTTATATCTGTTCGATATACCAACCCATTTCTAACATAGCTCCACGTTTCCATATGACTGCACTCGCTAACTCATGCGTGTTTTTAATGCATTTCTTACGTATGTATGATCCATTTTTAGATTTGAACCTTCAAAGTATGCATATCTTGGCACTATAACCCCCACCTTACTTCTTCTCCTTCTTCTTCTCCTCCTTCTTCTTCTTCTTCTTCTTCTTCTTCTTCTTCTTCTTCTTCTTCTTCTTCTTCTGCTTCTTCTCCTTCTTCTTCTTCTTCTCCTTCTGCTTCTTCTTCTTCTTCTCCTCCTTCTTCTTCTTCTCCTCCTTCTTCTTCTTCTTCTTCTCCTTCTTCTTCTTCATTATTGTTGTTGTTGCTTTCCATACCTTCTGCACATCCAAGTTTTCCCAACCTATATTCCTCTCTTTCTCTTTCTTTCTTTCCCTTCCTTCCCACTCCCACACGCATTCTTCTTCCTTTTCCTAATTCCTTCATTCTTTCGTTTCCTTATTTTTGCTCTTCAGTTGCGGTTCTTCTCTCCAAAATTTTAACTTAATTCTTGAAGCTCATTGGTTTTAGGATATTATATTTCTCAGACAAACATGAACTGCAGTAGTTTTGAATGGTAATGATTGAAGGTTACTCTGACCTAGATACACCAGTCAAACACTGATTATTTTACAGGTTACGCTTAAAAAACGATCAAAAAATTCTGTTCCTGTTCGAACGGGTACGAATATTCATGCAATCGAGTTTTAAAAGAAGTTACTCTGTAGACGATGGAAAATACGCTACTGTATTTTCCTAGTTGTAGCGGAAGAATACACTGTACAGATATTGCAATGTGTGAAACTGGAGTGTTTGTCTGTTGGTACGGAGTTCGATTCCCTGTAGCGACTCTTCGGCCACTTTTACCCCGTATACTTAGGATATTTACTCGATGTTTTTAAAGCTGTTTTCACGGCTATTCTGCGTTCCAGGTTTACTTTATTTGCTATATGTATGTATTTATGTATGTATGAACACACACACACACACACACACATGCATACATATATAAATACAGGCTCCCACGCAGGGTTTGTGGAGGAGGAAATATATTCATATGTAAAACGGTTACCATAGAAACATTAGATGTTTTTTTCTTATATTAAACTACATGTGGACCATACGGTGATATAGGTAAAATATTAATGCTACATTTTATGTCAAACATACATACATGTGTGTGTGTGTGTGTGTATTTGTATATATATATATATATATATATATATATATATATTTACATGCACATAAATATGTGTATGTATATATGTACATATATATATATATCTAAATGTATGAACATATATTATATATATATATATATATATATATATGTATATGCATACACACATATAGATATATACACATATACATACATACATACATACATATATATATATCCATTCATCCATATAAATAAATAATTGTGTATGTATAACATACATGTGCCTTTCTAAATAAATGTGTGTGTGTTTGTATCTGTGCTTCTGTATGCGTGTGTGTGTGTGTGTGTGTTAGATGGGTGTGTAAGCGTGAAACATTTTTAATATATATTACAGAATATTTTATGAGTATCAGCAAAACGTTTATTCATAAATAAATTAAAAACACAAATGTATTTCTAAAGATACTTACATATGCGCGTGTGTGTTTACATATGTGCGCGCATACGTGTGTGTGTGTTTGTATGTATGAGTGACTTTTTTTTCTATTGTGAGTGCATTTATGCTAATCTTACATATGTTCCTTCATATTTATAATTATATGCATGTATAATATATACACCTCCCATACCCATACATATAATCATATACATCTCTCTGTCTCTCTCTCTGTATTTATAACACATGTACAAATATATACATTGTATGTATATTATGTATGTAGGTGTAATATGCGTGTATGTATGTATATATCACTATGTA
>NC_043022.1:18507292-18522292 GCF_006345805.1 Octopus sinensis
TATATATATACACATATGCTTGTGCATTGATTACAATTTGCTTTTCTATGTTATCTCCGAAAATTATATTTTGCATTCTTTTCATTTGTGTTTCCTTGCTTGTTTTTTGTTTTTTACATTTTTAATGTTTAAATTCTGCAAAAAAAAAAAAAAAAAAAAATTAATGTAAGATTACATAGTTTCGTGATTCATAGAATATTTGTAGAAAATGTCGTCTCTGTTCTCGTAAAAATGTTCAAGAATTTATAAGAGATATCACTACTATGCCAACGAACTCACGCAATGCCTATACACGTGCAACGGCTCACCCACGCACCGAAAATAGGAGAGAGATGAAGACGGTGAGTATGAGAAATAGATGACAGTCACACTCACGCTCTCCTTCTCTCTCTCCTCACGATGCCGTGTATGTATATGCTCGCGCGCGTGTGTATATATATATATATATATATACTCTTTTACTCTTTTACTTGTTTCAGTCCTTTGACTGCGTTCATGCTGGAGCACCGCCTTTAGTCGAGCAAATCGACCCCGGGACTAATTCTTTGTAAGCCCAGTACTTATTCTATCGGTCTCTTTTGCCGAACCGCTAAGTGATGGGGATGTAAACACACCAGCATCGGTTGTCAAGCAATGCTAGGGGGACAAACACAGACACACAAACATGCACACACATACATATATATATATATACATATATACGACGGGCTTCTTTCAGTTTCCGTCTACCAAATCCACTCACAAGGCTTTGGTCGGCCCGAGGCTATAGTAGAAGACACTTGCCCAAGATGCCACGCAGTGGGACTGAACCCGGAACCATGTGGTTGGTAAACAAGCTACTTACCACACAGCCACTCCTGAATACCGGGTGTGGCCCCGTGGTTTAGAAGCTCGCTTTACAACCACATGATTTCTGGTTCAGTCCCACTGTGTGGCACGCTGGGTAAGTGTCTTTTACTATAGCTTCGGGACGATCGATACCTTTTGAATGAATTTGGTAGACTGAAACCGTGTGGATGTCCGTCGTATATTCTTTTACTTGTTTCAGTAATTTTTCTGCGGCCAATTATAATAATGAGGAAGAAGAAGAAGGCAGTATTAATCCTCGATGCAGTAACAGGTAGTGGTTCTCATGGCTTCTGATCTTAACTGACTGGATACATGCTTTATATCGGTGTAAAAGATGGCCAGCAACAAATATTCTGCTCAAAACCACAGATTTGCTTGTTAGTTGCTTGACCATGACTAGTTAAACATGTCCCTTGGTGGCTGACGGTACGTGCATCGCTGATCACAAGCAGTAGTGGGGGAGCATCATAGCCTTGTGTTGAGAGGAATTCTTTTAGGTTTGAATAATTCACCTCTGGAATCATGGGTGTTTCGTTCTTCATTCTTAAACCTTATTCAAGGACCTTTTGAGTGGGATGGGATACTCGACCTCAAGAAAATTTGAACTGGGCCCCACCTGCAAGGTCATGCGCTGTTTATCTCGATATAAAGTCACCATATCTTGCACATATGGGTGATGCATGTACCTGGTGTATCCTTATCAGACGAGGAATCTTGATGACTATATTGGGCTTCATATATTTGTAACCCAGTGTCACTTTGATGGCATGTGCTGCTCTCTCATTCAACAATAATAAAGGACTGAGGAGGGCTCCTGCAAAAGTAATTCCAGTTTTTATAAGTACCCTAGGTGCTGTCATCAACAGACTTAACAATGCCCTTATTGAGATTGGTGGAAATTTGCTCTGCTCGGAACAGCAAGGATTCTAAGAAAGGTCCTCGATATCTAAGGAAACTGGTTGTGATCCGGTATCAAGGACATTGGTTCGGAATGTAAAACATTCGTGCACACTGTGAATACTAATAATATTGATGGTTTTAAATTTTGGCACAAAGTCAACAGTTTCAGAAGAGATAAGTCAATTACGTCGACGCCAGTGCTCAAGAGGTACTTAATTTATCGACCCCGAAAGGATGATAGGCAACGTCGGCCTCTGCGGTATTTGGACTGAGAACGTAAAGACAGACGAAATGTTGCGAAACATTTTGCTAACGATTCTTCCAGCTCGCTGCCTTAATAATAATAATAATAATAATAATAATAATAATAATTGGAGAAAATCCGCGGACTCGTGCTACGATGGGGATGAGACGAGGAAAGCTTGCCAGGACAGAAGGTATATGGTTTCCAAGTGGTGAAATGATGAAGGCAATTCAACCTCAATCCAGCTATAAATACCTGGGAATACTTGAGGCAGATGGAATCAAACACCTCGACATGAAGGAAAAGACAAAAAGAGAGTACCTGCGGCGAGTGAGAAAAATACAGAGATTCCCCGACTTGCGCGAGTTCAACTTGTGCGAGCCAACTTTCGATACCGAGTGTTCAGGTTGCGCGAGTTGTATTCTCGACTTGCGCTTGTAAAAATATTTATTATCCATGGTTGCATTGCCTTGTTTGTTATCTTTCTCCAAGTGTTTCTTTAATATAATAATATTTAGCAGTTATCCCGGAAAATATTTATAGAAAACAATATCTGGTACTCGACTTGCGCGAATTTCGAATTGCGCGTCCCCCAATTACTCGCGCAAGTCGAGGAATTCCTGTATTGGCTTCAAAGCTTAATGCCAGAAACCTAATTTCGACAATAAACTCGCGCGCAGTCGCAGTAGTTCGGTATAGCGCTGGGATCCTGAAGTGGACAGAGGAGGGAGGAGCTGAAGGAGATGGACAGGAAATCAAGAAAGCTCCTAACGATGCATGGAGCCCATTATCCACATGCAGACACTGATCGCCTACACATGAAGAGAGCAAATGGAGAAAGAGGACTGATAGGTGTGGAAGACTTTGTGTGTATCGAACTCGAGAATGTAATGAGATACCTAGTCCAAAGTAAGGAAATCTTGCTAGTGATAGTTAGGAACGAGGGATTATTGAGAGCAGAAAAAAGGCAAAAAGAACACGAAGAAGCATTATGCAAGAAAGGATGACACAATCAATATCATGTAGCCACAAGTTGCTGGAAAAATAGGTGAGATTGGCTAATGAAAAGAACCTCAAAAAAGGAGACCGAGAGCACTATACTAGCAGCGCGGGACCAAGCTCTGGTCACGAACTGGAGGGTCAGCCTTTGGAATGAGCAAGTGTCTCCGCTGTGCTGCATCTGCAATAGAGTGGATGAAACCATTGCCCATATCACGAACGAATGCCCTAGACTTGCCCAAAACCCCTACAAGTTGTGGCGACACGACCAGGTAGCGAAAGTGCTACATTGGAAACTGTGCGAAAAGTGGGGCTAGAGTGAGGCAAGATGTGGTATGTGCGGTGAGCTGGCAGAACCGTTAGCACGCCGGGCGAAACGCTTAGCAGTAATTCGCCTGCCGTTACGTTCTGAGTTCAAATTCCGCCGAGGTCGACTTTGCCTTTCATCTTTTCGGGGTCGATAAATTAAGTACCAGTTACGCACTGGGGTCGATGCAATCGACTTAATCCGTTTGTTTGTCCTTGTTTGTCCCCTCTACGTTTAGCCCCTTGTGGGCAATAAAGAAATAAGATGTGGTATGTGCACAACCCACAGAGTGACAGAATCGGAGACTAGCAAAATCCTATGGGATTTCCCAATCCAAACAGATCAGGTGCTAGAGTATAACAGACCGGACCTAGTGGTGGTGGATAAGGTGCACCACCACATGCTATATAGTTGACGTTGCATGTCCCTTTGACCCACAAATAGTAAAAAAAGAAAGGTGAAAAAATAGATTGATACAACCCTCTTAAGTACGAAATATCCCGGCTACGTGAAATGAAAACGGTGAATTTAGTGCCAGTTATTGTTGGGTCCTTGGGAACAGTATCAGAAGGCATCAAGAGGAATATAAAGGAAATTGGAATAGAGTGCCCAGTAGAACTGTTACAGAAGGTTTGTCTCCTTGGCAGGGCCAGAATAATCAGGAAAGTATTAGATAGCTGAAAAGAACGAATAGTATGCTACTGTAGGCTGCAGGTAGTAAACTCGCTACCCATGAAAGACTCCGGGTGCTCCAACAAAACCCGTGGTAAAGAGTAAATAATAATAATAATAATCCTTTCTATTATAGGCACAAGGCCTGAAATGTGGGAGAGGTATAGTTGATTACAGTGGTAGTCATGGAATGTGAAGGTGGCTGTAGAAAATTCTCTAACAGTAATAAATAGTTTAAATTCCCCATTCAAAATAGTTTCAAAGGCGAAGGTAATAATAATAATAAGTTCTACTCATGATTTTTTAAATGAATAGCTTGCGACCTTTTGGTTTTCTCCTCTCTTAAATTCCGGCCTTCCATTAGTATTCCTGTTGTGTTAGATCGATGTATAGATGTATGTATATATGTAAGTATACTGTAAAGTGTTAACATGTATGTATAATATATAACATGTATATTATAAAAATATGTTAGTGTTATTTGATTTCTGAATGGTTTTGCTGCCGTCTGTTTATTTTTATGTAGTTTGATTTATTTATCCATCAGTTTCTACTAAGATAGAGACGCGAGTAAAATTAATAATAGAGAGACAAAAAATAAAACTTTGGAAACAGCCTAAAAGGAGATAACTGAGAAAGACTTGAAAGTCAACGTAAGATCGTAATCATGTAAACATAAATAATCCAGAATCTTTGTCCGGTAGCGGATCGATCCCAAAATATAATCAGTTCGTGCCAGTCACCAGGCCAAACATCCCTGAAAGTTTCATCCGAATCCATCCTGCGGTTCTTGAGATATCTCGTCCGCGGACAAACAAGTAAATTAACACGACTGAAAACAATACCTCCGCCTTTGCTGAGGCAGAGGTATTATAATAATAATAATAATCCTTTCTATTATAGGCACAAGGCCTGAAATGGGGGAGAGGTATAGTTGATTACAGTGGTAGTCATGGAATGTGAAGGTGGCTGTAGAAAATTCTCTAACAGTAATAAATAGTTTAAATTCCCCATTCAAAATAGTTTCAAAGGCGAAGGTAATAATAATAATAAGTTCTACTCATGATTTTTTAAATGAATAGCTTGCGACCTTTTGGTTTTCTCCTCTCTTAAATTCCGGCCTTCCATTAGTATTCCTGTTGTGTTAGATCGATGTATAGATGTATGTATATATGTAAGTATACTGTAAAGTGTTACATGTATGTATAATATATAACATGTATATTATAAAAATATGTTAGTGTTATTGATTTCTGAATGGTTTTGCTGCCGTCTGTTTATTTTTATGTAGTTTGATTTATTTATCCATCAGTTTCTACTAAGATAGAGACGCGAGTAAAATTAATAATAGAGAGACAAAAAATAAAACTTTGGAAACAGCCTAAAAGGAGATAACTGAGAAAGACTTGAAAGTCAACGTAAGATCGTAATCATGTAAACATAAATAATCCAGAATCTTTGTCCGGTAGCGGATCGATCCCAAAATATAATCAGTTCGTGCCAGTCACCAGGCCAAACATCCCTGAAAGTTTCATCCGAATCCATCCTGCGGTTCTTGAGATATCTCGTCCGCGGACAAACAAGTAAATTAACACGACTGAAAACAATACCTCCGCCTTTGCTGAGGCAGAGGTATTATAATAATAATAATAATAATAATGATGATAATAATAAATTAAATATATAATAAATATTTTGTATTTCGGTTTTGTGTTGGATTTGCAAGTTTGTTGATGTGAACTTGTGTACCCTAACAGATTTTGTTTTTATTTGGGGTTTGTGTGTGTGTGGGGGTAATATTGTCAATAATAACACACGCGCTGGTTTTGTTTCACTTACTGTATTGGTATTAAATTCATTAACATTTAGCCAATCGATTAATCGATTGTTCGAAGCAGACGCGGAGTGGAGATGGCATATCATTGATGAGGTCGCGAAGGATGACGAGAGGACTTTCAGAAATCTAGCTGATTGGTCGACCGAACGTTTATTCTAATAATTGGTTTAAAGTTACCGAATTGACTAACGATAATGATGGGAAATGAAGTGAAATAGAGCCGGTGCGTGTGTTTATTACTGGCATAATGATCCTCCCGAGATACCATACAACGTTAACAAACACTAAGGAAACAATAACAAAAGAACAACGGAAAACAACAACAACGATAAAATAACAGTAATAAGAACTTTAATGAGACAACAACAGAAAGAAGAACAACAGCAACATTCTCGGCAACGAGAATAGTGACATGCAAAGAGAAAAGCAACACTGATATCTGCAACGTTCATAACAACGATAATATTCACGAAAACAAGAAAGACATTCACAACGGCAATATTCACAACAACAATAGGATAGGAAGGACTCCGTCGGTTACGACGATGAGGGTTCCGGTTGATCCGAATCAACGGAACAGCCTGCTCGTGAAATTAACGTGTAAGTGGCTGAGCACTCCACAGACACGTGTACCCTTAACGTAGTTCTCGGGGAGATTAAGCGTGACATAGAGAGTGACAAGGCCGGTCCCTTTGAAATACAGGTACAACAGAAACAGGAAGTAAGAGTGAGAGAAAGTTGTGGTGAAAGAGTACAGCAGGGATCACCACCGTCCCCTGCCGGAGCCTCGTGGAGCTTTAGGTGTTTTCGCTCAATAAACACTCACAACGCCCGGTCTGGGAATCGAAACCACGATCCTATGACGGCGAGTCCGCTGCCCTAACCACTGGGCCATTGCGCCTCCACACAACAACAATAACGATGACATCAACGCGACAACAACAAAAGTAGAAAATGGATATATTTCAATGGCGTCATTGTAGTCCCATGAGCCTCAGCTGACAGTTTCCGTGCAGTGTAAAAACAGTGTAAAAATACGCCATGTTGTTTTCTCAATGGAACAATTCACAGACGACGACTACTGGCAAAATAAATAAATAAATAAAATTTAAAAAAAACAAAAGAACAATATAGCTGTTGTTATTGTTGCAGTTGCTGTTTGCTACTGTTGTAGTTGTTGTTGCAGTTCCTGCTGCGGCTGTTGTGGTTGTGCTGTGTTTTCTTTTCGGTTTTGTGTCGAAAACGTCTCTGAAAACTGGATGACACTTGTTCGAATGTGCACGCACTGATACACACGTACTGACACACACCACACACACACACACACACATACACACACACACACACCACACACACACACACACACACACAGGCATGAATGTATGTGTGTGCAACGTATGTGGTATGTACGTGTGTTTGAGAGTATATATATGTATCTGGTATATACATAGATACAAATACGCAAAAGTAATGATCACCCAAGACTCTCCCCATCTTTCTCTTTCTCTCTCTCTCTCTCACTCTCTCTCTGGCTACATGTCTCAAGACATGAACACATATAATATACAAAATGTGTGCGTGTGTGCATACATACATACAGGAAACTGCACTTGAATATATCAGCATATGTCAAGTGTATTGATACATTTTGACATTACTTATGCACACATTGTATACATAATCACCCACCGGATATTCATTTATACATACATGTATATTCGTCTGTATATCCATTTCTCTGTTCTTTGAAGGAATCGGCTGAGGTCTGACCAAGAGCGAAACTGGCCATGCCAAGTCTAAAACTGCCCATGGCAAGCATTTTACGGCTTATGGTGCTCCATCAATGTACGGAGATTCCACTGCCGAGTCCAGCGTAGTTGAAGTTTCCAAATTCTTGTCTGGTGACACTTTGGCGCATCACCAATAATCTTTAGGCTGTCTTTTGGAAATTAAGTCGAACCTGACCAACTTGTTCGAATGTATTTATTTACGTTTAAAGTAATATTAGTTTCAAATTTAGGCACAAACCCAGCAGTTTTGGTGGCGGGGGGGGGGAGGAAATAAGAAGGTAATATCGAGCGTAGTGCTCAACTTGTACTTATTTTTGTCGAATCCGAAAGGATGAAAGGCAAAGTCGACCCTTGAACTCAAAGCGTAACGACGGACGAAATGCTACTAAACACTTTGCTCAGCAAGCTAACGATTCTGCCAGTTCACCGCCTTACGGTGTTTTACGGTGTCACCGCATTGCAGTGTAATGTTAAGAGATCTCCGGGCGAAATGCTTAGCGGTATTTCGTCTGCCGTTACGTTGTGAGTTCAAATTCCGCCGAGGTTGACTTTGCCTTTCATCCTTTCGGGGTCGATAAATTAAGAACCAGTTACGCACTGGGGTCGATGTAATCGACTTAATACCTATGTCTGTCCTTGTTTGTCCCCTCTATATTTAGCCCCTTGTGGGTAATAAAGAAATAGGTATTTCATCTGCCGCTACGTTCTGAGTCACAAATTCCGCCGAGGTCGACTTTGCCTTTCATCCTTTCGGGGTCGATTAAATAAGTACCAGTTACGCACTGGGGTCGATATAATCGACTTAATCCGTTTGTCTGTTCTCGTTTGTCCCCTCTGCGTGTAGCCCCTTGTGGACAGTAAAGAAATAGGTATTTCGTCTGTCTTCACGTTCTGAGTTCGAATTCCAACGAGGTCGACGTTGCCTTTCATTCTTTTAAGTACCCTTTGCGTGCTGGAATCGATTTAATCGACTGGCCCTCTGCTCCAAAATTTCGGGCATTGTGCCTAGAGTAGAAAAGAATAGTAAGAGATCTAAAAACTCCGGAATTAATTCCACACGTGACTGATGACATGTGATGTGATATTTAATTGTTTATTTATTAATTTCGGTATCGCTAACAAAACTAAATTTGTTCCTAAAATGTTCACATTTTTTTAATGTTTTCTAATATTGTGAAATGTCTGTAAAACTCTACACTGGATAGTCAACATATTTGTGATGTTGCTCTCATCGAAACGCTGCATCCGAGAGCCAAAGAGAGGTGGGAAAGAAGAAGAAATGAGGAAGATGATGAAGAAATGAAGATGATAAAGAAGATGATGAAAAAGAAGAGGATGATGAAGAAGATGATGAGAAGATGATGAAGAGGAAGGAGAAGATGAAGAGGAAGAGGATGAAGAGGAAGATGATGAAGAGGAAGTAGATGATGAATATGATGAAGAGGAAGAGGATGAAAGTGATGAAGAGGAAGGAGATGATGAAGAAGATGATGAAGAAATGAAGAAGATGATGAGGAAGGAGATGATAAAGAAGATGATGAAGAGGAAGGAGATGATGAAGAAGATGAATAAATAAAAAGCCGAATAATAAGTACTAGACTTTAAAAAATAATTACTGGTATCGATTTATTCGACTAAACCCTTCAAGACTGCATGCTCCAGCATGGTCGGAGTCTAATGACTGAAGCAAGTAAGAGATAAGTCATAAGCCTCTAGTACATACATACATACATACATACATACATACATACATATATACACACGTGTGTGTACGTAAATATATAGGTGTGTGTGTGTGTGTGTATGCATACCTACATATATAAGTGTGTGTATGCTTAAATATATTTGCATACATATACATACATACTCATACCTACATGTGTGTGTTATCATCGTATGTACGCATATATATATAAATGTATATTTGTAAACGTATGCCTATGTGTGTGTGTGTATGTGTGCGTATATGTGTGCGCGCGCGCGTGCTTATGTATTCATTGCAAGTATTTGAGTGAAGCACTGTCTTGGAGTTGTACCAATTCCAGTAGATAGAACCGTTATCTCCACATAGTATCGCCATTATCCTACAAAAGGAGAATCGTATATAACTTCTTCTCCACCATTCGACATTAAGACAACAACAACAACAACAACAACAACAACAATCTCATCCAAATGGATAAACAAAAACATTAGCACAAACAGATTCTTCTACTTTCCATTTCCGTTGTTGTTGTTGTTGTTGTTTTTTTATTATTGTAGCTATTATTATTACTATTATTATTATTATTATTATTATTTGGCTTTTCAGCCGTGTGTGGGTTGATTACCCTTTGTAATATGGCTGTGTGTGTGTATGTGTGTTTGTGAATATATATGTCTCTGTGTAAATAAATGTATATATGTATATATATATACACAAACACAGAGCAAATTATTATTATATATATATATATATATATATATATATATATATATATATTTGCTCTATGTACTTCATCTAAAATTAGTTACGACCACATTATATACATCGTTCAATATACATACGTGACTAAATGTGCATGCATATATACACATACTCACACATATTTGTGTGTGTTGTGTGTATATGTATATCTATCCATATATAATATATATATATTATATATATATATATATAATACTTTAAAAATGAGATTGGAGAATTCTACATCCTTAGAAACTTGTATATTGCAGCATTATATACAATGCATTCACTTATATACAATACAATCAGTCCATCTTTTGTTTCTAATGCATAGATAACCTTACATGTGGCATTTGATAGCATTTTGTCGGTTCAATTGCGTTACAAGTTCATCTAGAGCATGTGGCATTTGATAGCATTTTGTCAGTTCAATTGCGTTACAAGTTCATCTAGAGCAGTGGTTCCCAAACTGTTTTGGGCTACCGGCCCCACCCCAACTAGCCATCACAAACATAGACCTTTTTCTGAAGCAAATTCAAAGCAACTATTTCCCAAATAAAACTTAACCTAATGAATCCATTATTTTGTTGTTTTTACATGAATAGCTACCTCATTATTGCCCAAATTTTTGCATGAATCGCTTCCCTATTATTGCCCCACTTCTCTTTAACGCCCTCTTGGAACTTTCCATCGCCCCCAAAGGGGCAATACCGTCCACTTTTAGAACCTCTGATCTATAGAATACTTACCTATGCAGCTTTATTCAAGGCGTTACCATACGGATTTTAGAAGCGAGCTGAATAGTTCAGTGCTTGACAGTCTTGTTCCAAGCATAGTTTAGGTGGAGATATGTCTGCTTAGTGAAGAAGGTATACATATATATATATATATATATATATATATATATATATATATATATATATTATAGTATAATATATATATATATATATATATATATATATAATATATATATTATATATATATATATATATATATATATATATATATATATATATATATATATATGTGTGTGTGTGTGTGTGTGTAGTGAGAATTTACAAAAGAAAAAACAAAAGGACGAAGACGGGTGTGTAAACAACAAACAGATGTATTAGTTAACGCTCGGGAAGTGAGAAAGTCTTTTACATTTCGAGCCTACGCTCCTCGACAGAAAGGAACACAGAAAGAAACAGGGGGAGAACACAGAAAATAGAAAAATAGAAAAAGGTGTAGTGGCTAGCGATGCGTCAATGAAAACTGTATGAATGAAATATATGGGATGGATGGTAAAATACTTAGAAAATTGATAAAACAAAGTAACATTAAGTACTGGGGTTGAATGATATTCACTGACCTTTAGCCAACCTCATGACCCGCGCGCACTCTCACACACACACACACACACATCACGTATAAGAGGGGAAGTTTTAAAAATGTATTAGTTCAACTCTTACACGGATCCTCTCTCTTTCTCTCTACTTCTCTGTTTCTCTTTGTATATCCACACACACACACACACACACACACACACACACATTTTCTATGTATTCTCCCGCAGCATTTTTTTTTCTTTTTTGTTACCATTCCAATCTAAAATATTATTGCAAGCACTGACCCTTATTTATAGTTGGTGTCTGATAAATATTATTTTAACTTCTGCAAGAAAATATCTCGTTCTTAACACAATACGCAAATAATAATAATAATAATAATAATAATAATGATAATAATAATAATAATAATAATAATAATAATAATAATAATAATAATGATAATAATAATAATAATAATAATAATAATGATAATAATAATAATGATAATAATAATAATGATAATAATAATAATAATAATAATAATAATAATAATAATAAAACATTGAAGGGAAAAAGAAGAATAGAAAGAAAGTAGTAATGGGGAAGGGATTATAAAGTGGGTCTTCGAGATTCTCTGCTATTTAGTTTGGATGTTTTTCAGTTTCTGTTTTTTCGCATTATGAATTCTTCAAATATCCGAAAGGAAAACACGTACATACACAGACATACACGTGCATAAATTCACATACATACATACATACATACATACATACACACACAGAAAAGGGAAACTGTGTACAGTTGTGGAAATCAGCTGCCCAGCCGATGTTAACGCAAAGCTAAAGGTCAACGAAAAAGAAAATACATTTGCCAAACTATTGAGGAATCTATAGCTACGCTATCCAGATTACAAGTTCAGGTTTATTATACCTGTAATTATTGGAGCACTGGGTTATGTAACGCACTACCTAAATACAAATCTTGAGAAATAAGGCTTCTCAAAACCAAAATGGAAAAGGCTGATTCGAAGACTACAAATCCAAGCCATCGCTAGAACTGTAAAAATCAGTAAAACTTACCAGAAGTTTATAAATTAAGTATATATTCAGAAGAGAATTAATGCATTCGAGCTTTGGTGTTGGAGAAGACTTTTACGGATTCCATGGACAGCGAGGCTCACCAATGGAGAAGTTCTTAATCAGATAAGGCCGAAAATGTCGCTAGAAGCTGGGATCACCAAGCATAGATTGGCATATTTCGGTCATATTATGCGAAGAAAATCCCTGGAGAAGGACATCATACTCGGAATGGTCAGTGGCAAGAGAGGAAGAGGCCGACCAAGAACCCGCTGGCTTGACACCATCAAGAGTGATACCGGAATGGACATAGCCAGTCTGAAAGAAGCGGCCCAGGATAGAACTGACTGGAGGACACTGATCCAACGAGTGACCGAGAGTCGACTTCGACTGAACGGTTAGAAGAAGAACTTGTCTAGACATGTAACTATATGCATAAGAATACATACATAAAACAAAACCTACAAACCTGCACATATACATACATACATACGTACATACAAATACACCCTGTTGATGTTGAAATTCCAATGAGGGAGCCTTAGATCTAGGTTAGAAACCGGCTCTTTCTCTATTGGCAAGATATCTTGAAATAAAACTGAATAATGACATACATACATACTTATTAGGTTGGAAAGAAAGTAAGTACTGACATGTTTCAAGATGGGAAAGAAATGAATGGTTCTTTGGTTTTAATTGATATATTTTATCGAAGTTCTTTTACAGGGTTTAGAAAAACTGAAGGACCACTACAATAAGTATGTAGATCTGATAGGGGGATATGTTTAACAAAATAATAACTGATCTGCCTGTGTTTTCTTTTACCCAAAGCTAGAAACTAATAGCAACATATGGATGCGAGATCTGGACACTAAAGAAAGATGACCAGAAGAGAATTAATGCATTCGAGCTTTGGTGTTGGAGAAGACTTTTACGGATCCCATGGACAGCGAGGCTCACCAATGGAGAAGTTCTTTAGCAGATCAGGCCGAAAATGTCGCTAGAAGCTGGGATCACCAAGCATAGATCGGCATATTTCGGTCATATTATGCGGAGAAAATCCCTGGAGAAGGACGTCATGCTCGGAATGGTCAGTGGCAAGAGAGGAAGAGGCCGACCAAGAACCCGCTGGCTTGACACCATCAAAAGTGATACCGGAATGGCCACAGTCAATCTGAAAGAAGCGGCCCAGGATAGAACTGGCTGGAGAACACTGATCCAACGAGTAACCGAGAGTCGACTTCGACTGAACGGATAGGTAGGTAGGTAAGTAGGTAGGTAGGTAGGCAGGAAGACAGACAGACAGAAGACAGAAACTTTTCAGCATTCCCTCGTATATATATGCATATAAACATACGCATATAAATATCCTTTCCACTAAAGACACAAGGCCAGAAATTTGGGTGGGGAGAGGACCAGTCGATTACATCAACCCCAATGTTTCACTGGTACTTAATTTATCGACCCCCGTAAGGATGAAAGGCAAAGTTGACCTCGGCGGAATTTGAACCCAGAACGTAAAGACAGACGAAATGCCGCTAAGCACCCTTGCCTGGTGTGCTAACGATTCTGCCAGCTCGCCGCATTATTCACGCATATAAATATATACACACATATAAATATATACACACGCGTATAGATATATACTTAGGTGTGTGTGTGTCTACACACATACATACACATATATATGTATATGTACATGTATGTGTGAGCTTCTGTTTATCAAGGTGTGTCACTACAGGTATGAGAATGTATTTCTAGTGTAGATTTGTATTTTGTTTTTTCCCTGTTGATTTCTCGTTTAAAAACACTGCCTGTCACACATTTGGGTTAAGAGGCTAAGGTAAAAAAAAAACTTACACATTCCATATTATCGATTCCTAACATTCGTATTTTATCAAAACCAGGATGGAATCGCGTGGAGTAAGTTCACGCTACCGGTATTGAAGGCGGCGAGCTGGCAGAATCGTTAGCACGCCGGGCGAAATGCTTAGCGGTATTTCGTCTGCGTTACGTTGTGAGTTTAAATTCCGCCGAGGTCGACTTTGCCTTTCATCCTTTCGGGGTCGATTAAATAAGTACCAGTTACGCACTGGGGTCGATGTAATCGACTTAATATCTATGTCTGTCCTTGTTTGTCCCCTCTGTGTTTAGCCCCTTGTGAGTAGTAAAGAAATAGGTATTTCGTCTGCCGTTACGTTCTGAGTTCAAATTCTGCCGAGGTCAACTTTGCCTTTCATCCTCTCGGGGTCGATAAATTAAGTACCAGTTACGCACTGGGGTCGATGTAATCGACTTAATACCTATGTCTGTCCTGGTTTGTCCCCTCTGTGTTGAGCCCCTTGTGGGTAGTAAAGAAATAGGTATTTTGTCTGCCGTTACGTTCTGAGTTCAAATTCTGCCGATGTCGACTTTGCCTTACATCCTTTCGGGGTCGATAAACTAAGTACCAGTTACGCACTGGGGTCGATATAATCGACTTAATCCGTTTGTCTGTCATTGTTTGTCCCCTCTGTGTTGAGCCCCTTGTGGGTAGTAAAGAAATAGGTATTTCGTCTGCCGTTACG
>NC_043022.1:18526784-18559284 GCF_006345805.1 Octopus sinensis
CACGTCCGATTTATTTTATTTAATTCTTGAAAAAATTTTACTTTTGTTCTTAATTTATTTTAGGATTTAATAAATAATAATAATAATAATAATAATAATAATAATAACAATTTAAGCCAAACTTAATCCTTATCTGAATGATGGCGGAATTCAAAGCATCACGTGCAGTATTTATCTTATATTTCTTTCTCATCTTTTTGTTGTTTCAGTCAATTGGACTCAGACCATGCTGGGGCACCGTCTTGAAGTGTTTTGTCGAATAAATAAATCGCCCCCCAGAACTCTTATGTTTTTACAGTTTGATACTTACTCCATCGGCATCTTTTGCCGAACCTCTAAGTTACATGGTCGTAAACAAATCAGCGCTGGTTGTCAAACGGTGGTCGGAGGACAAGCAGAAAGCCACACACGCGCACACACTATTATATCTATCTATCTATCTATCTATCTATCTATCTATCTATCTATCTATCTATCTATCTATCTATCACACATGCACACACACAAACACACACACACACTCTCACTTATATATATATATATATATCTATATATATACATTAAATAAGAAGACAAATGGGTTTAAGATTCGTTACAGCTGTTTCATACACATTTTTATTGATCAAAATATCGATTACTTCATGAAAAAACTTTTAAAAAATGTTTTCTTCAGGTGATTAAAAATTGTTTCGGAGAAAAAATACAAGATATCGATTGGCCCTTTTCATCGTTGAAGAAATGTGTTTGTATATGGTATATACACGTATGTGTTGAAATCTATCCTTTCCTGGTGTCCTGAATGTTAAAATACCTTGACTCAAATGAGCCCTACAATGAAATTAATATATACAACGGACGTTCACAGTTTCCGTCTGCTAAATTCATCCACAAGTTATTAAGCTTCCTGGAGCTATAATAGAAGACACTTACCTAAGGTGCCGCGCATTGGGACTGAACCGGAAACCATATAGTTGCAAAGGGAAATTCTTAACCACGGGACCATGGTTCCTAAAATGTCGTCATTGATGTTGGCAGTGGTGGTATTCAAGTTATTGCTCTTAACAACTGGTCTTTTTTTATAGAAATAATGTGTCTAAGATTAAATTCTTTGCCTGTAGCCCAAGGAAACCTCGAACGAGCGAAGCTCGGGGGAAATAGAGAGAGCGAGAGAGACAGACAGACAGAGAAAGAGACAGTATATTAAAGTGGAATAGCGTACGTCTAACTATAAGAAATATATTTCTTTACTACCCACAAGGGGCTAAACACAGAGGGGACAAACAAGGACAGACAGATGGATTAAGTCGATTACATCGACCCCAGTGCGTAACTGGTACTTAATTTCTCGACCCCGAAAGGATGAAAGGCAAAGTCGACCTTGGCGGAATTTGAACCCAGAACGTAACGGCAGACAGAATACGGCTACGCATTTCGCCCGACGTGCGTAAGAAATAGCCACCAAACCCCTTTAAATCATACGAAGGAGAGAGAGAGAGGGGGGAGTATCTTCAAAGTTTTGGCTTACTGACCGTCATTAGATAGACAGATACAAAGATCAACAGGGAATAGATAGATAGACATTTAGATAGATATTTAGATAGATAGATAAATATTTAGATAGATAGATAGATAGATATTTAGATAGATATTTAGATAGATAGATAAATATTTAGATAGATAGATAGATAGATAGATATTTAGATAGATATTTAGATAGATAGATAAATATTTAGATAGATAGATAGATAGATAGATAGATATTTAGATAGATAGATAGATATTTAGATAGATATTTAGATAGATATTTAGATAGATAGATAGATATTTAGATAGATATTTAGATAGATAGATAGATATTTAGATAGATAGATAGATATATTTAGATAGATAGACAGATAGATAGATAGATAGAATGATAGATAGGTAGGTAGGTAGGTAGATAAGTAGGAAGATAGATAGATGGATTTTAAGTACATGCAGATAAGGTTGATGTAGGCCATTGATTCCTCCATTTAGGTTAAAAGGGTTTTGGCATGGGCAGTAGTATTATGGGATTAGCAGAGCTTAGAGAAGCAGATCTTGCCGGATATGGCCAACATGGGGTGGGAGGATTAGCAATAACAACAACAACAATACCATTATTGTAACACGATTAGATACGCCCACAATGCAGGTATATCATATACACCCATACACTCACCTCGTATACATACACACGCATATTCATTTATTCAAATTTATAGCTGTCTACCTCATACATATACATGTATAAATCAAGGCTTAACATTCTGAATAAACACACACACACGCACACACGCACATACACACACACACACACACACACACACACACACACACACACATATATATATATGGCGCAGGAGTGGCTGTGTGGTAAGTAGCTTGTTTACCAACCACATGGTTCCGGGTTCAGTCCCACTGCGTGGCACCTTGGGCAAGTGTCTTCTGCTATAGCCCCGGGCCGACCAATGCCTTGTGAGTGGATTTGGCAGATGGAAACTGAAAGAAGCTGTCGTATATATATATATATATATATATATATTATATATATATATAATTATATATATGCGTGTGTGTTTGTTGTGTGTCTGTGTTGTCCCTGACATTGCTTGACAACCGTTGCTGGTGTGTTTATGAACCCGTTACTTAGCGGTTCGGCAGAAAGAGATCAAAAGAATAAGTACTGGGCTTGCAAAAGAATAAGTCCCGGGGTCGAGTTGCTCGATTAAAGGCGGTGCTCCAGCATGGCCGCAGCCAAATGACTGAAACAAGTAAAAGAGTAAAGAGTATACATATATGTATATGACATAGCCATATATTTTGTGCACGTATAAACATACATATAAGTTTATACATACGCATATGTATATAATATATATAATACAGACGTGGCTGTGTGGCAAGCTTGCTTCTCGACCCCATACTTCCCGGTTCAGTCCCGCTGGCCGGCTCCTTGCGCTAGTGTCTACTACAATAGTCTCGGGCCGACCAAAGCCTTGTGAATGGATTTTGTAGACGGAAACTGAAAGTAACCACTCATGTATATGCGTGTGAGTGTGTGCGCGAACGTGCGTGCGTGTGTGTGTGTTTGTATCTCCTAACACCGCTTGACAAGTGGTGTTAGTGTGTTTACGTTCCCGTAATATACGGGTTCGTGAACATAAGACCGATATAAACTAATGCACGCTGCTTGACCCATCTATTGACTTCGATACCCTGGCTCTAAACACAATTCTCAGAGGATGAAGAATTTCAGATAAGAGATTTTAAGCTTTCAACTTGCTACTTCTTTCATTGTATTTTTGCGAGTATCATCACCATAAACCCATATTATTTTCTCGTTCTGTCGAGGTCTTTTCATCTTAAACCCTAGCTCACGCATTTCCTTTATTTGTGACATATTCTTTCAATCATAAAAATTTATCACACGATCACACTGTCTTTCTTCTCTTATCTTGCATTTCTCCAGATCCCGGAACCATTTCTCCAGATCCCGGAACCATTCCCCAGCTTGTACAGACACACCATACACCGGCTCATCTATCGGCCTTCACTCAGTCTATTTAATTCCTACAGTGTATGCCTATCTATCTACCTATCTATCTAGCTATCCATCTATCTATCTATCTATCGGGCTTTTCTGTCTCTTAATTTCTAGCCCATCGTTGGCAGTTCGCTGCGGTTCGTTGTCGTGTCGTGTCTCCCCTCTCTTTCTCACTATGTGTCCCCCCTCTCTCTCTCTATCGACCGCCACTCTGTGTCTATATCTCACGCTCTTTCGATTACCCCCCGCCTAGCCAAGACTCCCTACTTCCTACTTCCCTCCCTCCACAGCTTTCTTCATCCTGTATAAACTAATGCACACTGCTTGACCCATCTATTGACTTCGATACCCTGGCTCTAAACACAATTCTCAGAGGATGAAGAATTTCAGATAAGAGATTTTAAGCTTTCAACTTGCTACTCCTTTCATTGTATTTTTGCGAGTATTATCACCATAAACCCCTATTATTTTCTCGCTGTTCTCTCTTTCCGTCTTACTGTCGATGTCTTTTCGTCTTCAATCCCAGCTCACGCATTTCCTTAATTTGCGATAGATTCTTTCACTCATGAAAATTTATCACACGATTACACAATCTTTCGTCTCTAATCTTGTCTTTCTCCAAATCCCGGAACCATTCCTCCCGCGAGTACTGACCCCGCCACCCACTGGATCATCTATCGGCCTTCACTCTGTCTATTTAATTCCTACACTATATGCCTATCTATCGGCCTTTTCTGTCTCTTAATTCCTAGCCCATGGTTGCCAATTTCCGGCGGTACGCCCTCCCGTCCCTCCCACACCCTCTACTTGTACCGGAAGTCCTCATCTCGTCCTCCTTTGCTTGTCTCCCATAAATCCCTGAAAGCCTCACGCCAACCCCACCCCTACTATATAAGGTATTGATCATACAATGCAAAACATGATAGTGTAGTGTAAGTAGGTTGAACTTAAGATCATCGTTTGCTTGTGAAATCTGCCAAATGCGAGCTCTCTTTTCAGGTACATGACGCCACTGTCCCCGTCCCAGGGTCCCTAGGGCCCATACCCCCACACCCTCAGGGTTGGCACTCTGAACGTCGGCACACTGAAAGGTAGGTCTGGTGAGACTGTTGAGATGCTTGAACGGAGATGTGCCGATACGTGCTGCATCCAAGAACTTTGGTGGAGAGGAGGTTCTGCTAGGTTCCTCACAGGCAAAGAACACAGGTACAAGATTTTCTGGGCAGGGAACACTGATGGGGTTGGGGGTATGGGCATACTTCTCGCGGAGAAATGGGTAGATAAAGTAATTGAGGTAGTCAGAGTATGCGACAGAATACTTAAGATTAGATTAGTGCTCCATCATTGGTTAGCAACCATTATCTCGGCCTATGCCCCTCAGCCAGGGCTACCTGATGGACAGAAAGACCGATTCTATGACACCCTCTTGCAGACTATCGCGTTGACGAATGACAGGGACCTTCTCTTTGTGGCTGGCGACTTCAATGGACATGTTGGACAACATGTCGAGGGCTTCCATGGCATACATGGAGGCTACGGTTTTGACTCTCGGAATGAGGAGGAAACCAGGCTACTGGAGTTCTGTGACGCAAATGATCTTATGGTTTGCAACACTAACTTCAGAAAACCTGCCAGCCACCTAGTCACCTACCTTTCAAGGAGTTGCCCCAGCATGGCCGCAGTCCAATGATTGAAACAATTAAAAGACAAAAGATACCCGCACATACACATATGAGAGCAAACATATATATATACATATATATACATATATATACATGACAAACATGCAAACACACTAATACACAAGTATGATAACTCGTTTACACGCAAACACAAGCCTATTCTCGCGCGCTCACAACACACACACACACACATGATTACATTCATATATATTTCTTATTGCCCACAAGGGGCTAAACATAGAGGGGACAAACAAGAACAGACACATGGATTAAGTCGATTACATCGACCCCAGTGCGTGAATGGTACTGTATTTATCGATGCCGGAAGGATGAAAGGCAAAGTCGACTCGGCGGAATTCGAACTCAGAACGTCGTAGCGGCAGACGAAATACTGCTAAGCATTTCGCCCGGCGTGCTAACGTTTCTGCCAGCTCGCCGCCTTCAAAATAGACATATACATTTACGTGCATACGTACAAACACAATAACACACACTTGTGTGCATATGCATGCGTGTACGACGTACATGATAACACACACACATTCACACACTCGTATAGTGATACACACGAAGATATACTTGTATACACTTACACATAGATATGCAATACTTACACGGCGCAGGAGTGGCTGTGTGGTAAGTAGCTTGCTAACCAACCACATGGTTCCGGGTTCAGTCCCACTGCGTGACACCTTGGGCAAGTGTCTTCTACTATAGCCTCGGGCCGACCAAAGCCCTGTGAGTGGATTTGGTAGACGGAAACTGAAAGAAGCCCGTCGTATATGTGTATATATGTGTATGTGTGTGTGTGTTTGTGTGTCTGTGTTTGTCCCCCTAGCATTGCTTGACAACCGATACTGGTGTGTTTATGTTCCCGTTACTTAGCGGTTCGGCAAAAGAGACCGATAGAATAAGTACTGGGCTTACAAAAGAATAAGTCCCGGGATCGAATTGCTCGATTAAAGGCGGTGCTCCAGCATGGCCGCAGTCAAATGACTGAAACAAGTAAAAGAGAGAGAGTATACTTTCATAAATACACGTACACACAAAGCCACGCATACGCTTATGTGTTTGTATGTGTGTGTACGTTTTTGTATGTATGTGTATTGAGTGTGTCTGTGTTGAGTATGTATGTATGCAAATCTTCAATGTCTGTGTGCTGTATGCGTATGTGTGTGTGTGTATGTCTTTAAGTGTGTGCGCGTGTTTTTACTGAGTGTTTCTGTACTTCGAGTGTTTATGTGCATCTGTGTACGTGTATGCTGAGTATGTGTCTATACATTGAATGTTTACGTGTGTGTAAGTACGTGTGTGCGTGTGTGTGTGTGTGTGGTTTTGTGCACTTCTAAGTGTGTATATATTGAGTGTTGTATACGTTGCGTATGTGTGTGTGTTTACGTATGAATGGATATGCTTGTGAGTCTATGGATGTGTTTGAATGTGTGTTATGTGTTTGTGTGTGTGTGTGTGTGTGTGTGTGTGTGTGTGGTGGTGTGTTGAGAGTTGTGAACGCTGTGTGTATCTATGTATGTGGTGTGTGTGTGTATGTCTTTAAGGTGTGCGCGTGTTTTACTGAGTGTTTCTGTACGTCGAGTGTTTATGTGTATCTGTGTACGTGTATGCTGAGTATGTGTCTATACATTGAATGTTTACGTGTGTAAGTACGTGTGGTGCGTGTGTGTGGTGTGGTGGTTTTGTGCACTTCTAAGGGTGTATATATTGAGTGTTGTATACGTTGCTTATGTGTGTGTGTTTACGTATGAATGGATATGCTTGTGAGTCTATGGATGTGTTTGAATGTGTGTTATGTGTTTGTGTGTGTGTGTGTGTGTGTGTGTGTTGAGAGTTGTGAACGCTGTGTGTATCTATGTATGTGTGTGTGTGTGTGTATGTTTTGTGTTGTATAGATGTCTATATTTGTCTTTGTATGTGTATGCTTTAGGCGTTGTATAGATGTATTTCTATATTTGCATGCATATGTGCGTGCGGCTGTGTGTGTGTGTGTGTGTGTGCGTGCGGCTGTGTGTGTGTGTGTGTGTGTGTGTGTGTGTGTGTGTGGTGTGTGTTTCGGAAGTGTTGCTGCAATATCTGCTTGTTGGTATGATTCTGTATGTGTATGCATTTATTTGTATGTGTGTATGTTGTGTGTATTTAACTGTGTGTGTGTGAGTGTGTATGTATTCAGAACGTATTTGTTGCCGTATTTATGTATATGTGTGTGTGTGTGTGTGTGTGTAGATTACATTGTGTGTGTGTGTGCGTGTGTGTGTGTGTTCAGAACGTGGTTGTTGCTATATCTGCTCCACCATATTTCCAACTGCCATTGTGTAAGACAGAAATCACTGAGGTGTGTTGTGGAAGTATCAATGGTTACGCTCTAATAAACACCGAAACAACAACAGAAGGGGGACTAGGAGGAGGAGGAGGAGAGAGTGAGAGGAGGCAGGAAGAAGGGGAACAACGGTAACAACAACAACAACTACTACTACTACTACTACTACTACTACTACTAATAATAATAATAATAATAATGATGATGATGATGATGATACCACCGCTCTTAATATTAATAGTAACGGAAACATCAGTAGTAAAGATGATGGTAAAGGAGAAAAATAACTGTAGCAACAGCTCTTACTACTGTTGCTGTTGCTGTGAGCATCTGACAAGACCGACGTGCCCTCCACCCACGAAACTTGAAGTAATGCAGGGCTCAGGCAAACTGTTATTAAATACGTTAACTCCTACCAAATATGTTGAATGCTATTTTCGTTCACTCGTGTGTGTGTGTGTGGTGTGTGTGTGTGTTGGCTTATTCTGGACAGGTAGATAAAAATCCTGGAAATTACTACTCAAATTTCGAAAGTAATAGAGTAGAGAATGCAACAGGTAACTTACCTGTCCAGGTTGAACAAATACGAAGAACTTATTCGAATTCTCCTCTATCTCCTCATGGATGTTACAGTATGAACTTTCAGGATTTATATCTTTCTGTGAGGAACCACTTTGAACTTTCTCTCTCCTGATTCTCCAGTTTTTCTGCTAAATTTATATTCAATTCTATATTCACTTCTGAGTTAATGTGTTATAGATGATTTGATACCTTTGCGACTACCTCTCTTCTATTTTATACCATTAAATTTTCATAAGCTCAACCGATACATTACCGATAGCCAACTCCTATTTGCTCTAATTCCGTAACCCTTCGCCTGGCATTGGATTTTTGATTCTTAGTCCGGTCTGAGCACATATCGTCTGTATCTATCGCAAGCCACTTTTTGACGGACACGCACACACACACACACACACACACACACACACACACACACACACACACACAACCATAAGAGATATCAATCTGGGCAAACAATATTGTTTTTACTGGTAAAGAACTCCACGTATTCTGGTGGTAGGGGCCGAGCTTATAGATCATTACCCTTCTATATTATAAATCTATGGTTGTCTTCCCAATTATACTGACTTTTCTCAAAATATACAACTGTTCTTACGAGGAATAAAACTGAGTCGCCACGTTAAATAGTTGCAGGCATGTCTAAGTCGTTAAGTGGTTTCGAGTTTAGCACCATTGTGTGACAGTCTGGTATCTTACAATATAGTCCAGAGTCGGTCGATGCCTTGTGGGTGAATTTTGTGGAGGGAAACTGAAGAAGTCCGCCGTGTACGTACATACATGTGTGTGTGGTGTGTGTGTGTGTGTGTGTGTGTGTGTGTGTTCGTCCACCACACTATTTCACAACCTGTTTAGGTTTGTTTTCTTGCACGTAACTTACCGGTTCTGCAATAGAACCTCAAGTATGAGACTTGAAAAACAGCATAGATACTGGGGTTGATTTTGTTCCTAGTAAAAAAAAAAAACTTTCAACCTGTGCCCCAGCATGGTCGTAGTTCAGTGGCGGAAATAATTACAAGATAAAAGTTATAGAATAACATTGGAAAAGCGTTAATGAGAGAAGAATTATCAAAATTAAGAAATGGTTGAAGAATATGTGACGGTGAGACAGAAATCAAATTTCCAGACGCGGCTGTGGGCGCAAGAAACTTGACCCCCCCTCCCCGCTATTATTTAGTGTCGGATTTAGTCCCACTGTGTGGGACCTAGGACAGAGTCTTTTACTGTTGGTCTACTCACATCTTCGTTACTCAGCTGTTCAGTAAAGAGACTGGTAGAGTGAGTACCAGTCTTTTTTTTTACAAATAAAACGTATTGGTGTTGATCTGTTCGACCAAAACCCTTCAAGACATTGCCCCAGCATGGCCGAAGGTCAGTGACTGAAACACGTAAATGATAAAAGAAGTTAATTGGTAGAGAATTATGGTGGAAATTTCGACCATACAAAGATAACCTGCTGAAGACACGACCAGTAAGCCACGAGTTGATGTCAGTTCAATATGGCTGACTTTAATGAAAAATAAACTTAAATCACTTCAAAAGTGACATTTTTAATATATTTGCATTAGTGGGAATAGAGGATCAACGCGACAATAATTATTGGTACATACATACATACACATACACATATGTACACATTTACATAAATACACATGTACATATATTCACACATACATACATACATACATACATACATACATACATACATACATACCCACACATACACATGTACACATTTACATAAATACACATGTACATATATTCACACATACATACAAACATACAAAGATGCAAACGTACATTCATACATCCACCGCGTGCGTACATATATTTATACACTCACACATGCATACATGAAAAGGACATTTAATTTATTCTTAATTTAACCTCGACCTTTCTCTCCATAAATCTTCGAACTAACCAACAGGACCGAGTCTAACACTAATTGCGATTTATTTGATATAAAAAAAAAGTAATAAATAAAAGAAAAGGAAAGAAAATGGAGAAAAAAATTAAAAAAAAAAAACAAAACCAAAATCACAAGCAAACGATTTTGATCAGATTTAATTTTTGTTTTTGAGGTTAGATCCATAGATCGATAAACGATCAATCCCACATGACATAATCGAAGTAGAGAAAAAAATAAAATCAAAATTAGCTATATTGAATGCCAGTTCGGAAGATTCACCGTTTGAAACAGCATAGCATAGCATAGCATATCCACTATCCTTAACAACAACAAGAGCAATAATAATTTCTTTTATTGGCCACAAGGGCCCATGAGATTGAGTACAACATCAAACGACGAAATGCAACCCAAAAGGTGAGATTTACAACGATCAAGAGAAAAAAAAACAAGGATATAACAACAACAACAACAATAATAATAATAATAATATTTGTTTCAAATTTTAGCTCAAAACAAACAATTGGAGAAGGGGGTGGTCGATGACATCGATCACGTTATTTGAATAGTATTTTATTTTATCGAACACGCAGGGATGAAAGGCGAAGTCGACCTCGGCGGAATTTGAACTCATAGCAAAAAGAGCTGCTAGAAATATATATTTCTTTATTGCCCACAAGGGATTAAACATAGAGGGGACAAACATGGACAGACAAACGGATCAAGTCGTTTACATCGACCCCATTGCGTAACTGGTACTTAATTTATCGACCCCGAAAGGATGAAAGGCAAAGTCGACCTCGGCGGAATTTGAACTCAGAACGTAACGACAGACGAAATACGGCTACGCATTTCGCCCGGCGTGCTAACGTTTCTGCCAGTTCGCCGCCTTCAGCTGCTAGAAATATATCGTCAACGAACCCTCGATGGAAATTAAGAGATGTTTTCCCCACCCCACTTCCACCACCACTACCCGATGGTATTGTCCATCTGATCGAGTTCTGTGGAGAGCTTAACAACATTCTAGTTGCCAAACACTCATCGATCTATGTTTGATTCACGTTTGCGGCTCGAATAAATAGAAAAAACTGCAGCAAGACGTGTCGCACGTAAGTCGCCTACGGCAGTCTGCTATTATTTTCGTCCTTATCGTGAAAATTGCTGTGCGCCAGATATGTCTTCGGGTGCACCAGCATCAGAGCGTGTCGACGCATCATCATAAAAGGCATCCTGAGATCACCATGGAATGAGCTTTGGTAGGAGATGGACTTCTTAACCAGCAGAACACGTCTCTTCCACATGAAGCAGAAATGCATTCGCTCTAGTTTGTTTAGATACTCGTTGGGTCAAGATTCAACGGTTAGGTACAGTACACAGACGTGGCAATGTAGGTAGACAGTAGCATCTGCTAGACTTTTCGAAGACAACTTCCTCTCGGCCCATTTTTTAGTGTGACTGGCTGCCTTGAAGCAAACTCGCCCGGGTTCTCGTTTGCTTGGAAGTTTGGTCTAAATCAGACTCCAGGCACCTTAACTGAGCCTTCGGTCCAGTAAGAGAACCCGCCACTGAGCAACATGATATTGTCTCTCCAAATGCCAAGTTATTACCCCACCGACCTGTCCCAATTGATGCGTGCTCCTGCATAATTTTGATACTCCTCTACTATAATTTCGACCGCTTCTGTATCCTAAATGTCCAACACGATGACAATGGCTTCGTCTACGCAGTTCACCTTTAACCTAGTTCGAACTAGATACTCCTCGCTCTTTCCATTTTCTGCAGCAATGGCCCCAGAATCAAACCAATGTCACCATTACACCATCTCATCACTGAATGCAACAACGGCACCAATAACAACAAGGACCACCAACACAATCACCGAACTGGCGGATTACGAGTTCGATACCAAATGAATCCGAAAAGTGGCTTTTCAATTTGACCACCGAATAGATGCCACTGTACATTGGACTGATGAATTGCTCTTATAGCTTCCAGATATTGATCATCCACCCTATCGAATCCTTTGTACTCATCCAAAATGCCAAATGCCTCGCCAAAGCCAGATTTATTCCCGACCATTCAATAATTTATCACAAGAGATCGAAATTGTTCTGGATTGATCTACTGGAAATCACATGGTTTTTCGAGTCTCCGACTACACTACCTCCAAGTGCCAGCTTCCTGGCGAACGCGAGCCTCTTGGACACCGCAAGCTTCTTGCAAAGATCTTTAAATTTATGTTGAGCAGAAATAAAGTTCATAGAGTTCTCTATCAGTTGTCTTTTGTATGGATCCTTCCTCAGCAGTGTCACCGTCCCTCAGCACACTTGAATGGAATGCTTCTAGTCTAGTGCCAGCTGCAGTAGACGGATGCTAAGCACTAGAACGAATAAGTTTTGCATGCGGAAAATATAGCTCATGAGGAAGGATATCCAGCCCGGGTGATTTGCATCGTACCGCGCTCGACACAGCAGCTAAGAACATCTGACATTCCATCAGCTGAAAACGACTTTTCTCAGCCTTCTGTCCACACGCAACAGCTCGAGAATTGTATCAGACCGCGCTAGTAGTGGTGGTGGTTGTGGTGGTGGTGGGAACGACTGGTACTTATTTTATCAAGTATGGATGGGTGGGTGGGTGGGTTAAAAGTAGAAGCTGACTCCACCGAAAATTGAGCTTCCTGATGTCAAACACTGTGTTTTAGTTCGGTGCTCTACATATTTGGTTACCCAGTCACTCTCCTGCTCCGTACTACAACCACCAAGAACAACTACAGTCGTCATCACCGCCGAAACTACCATCACCACCACCACCAACAACAATAACAACAACCATAACACCCCGTCATCACACTTTACAATCACCACCACTACTAACCATTATCCCAGCGGTGATGGTTACTACTACTACTACTACTACTACTACCATTACAGTACTACTGTTATCACTGCTGCTACTCTTTTACTCTTTTACTTGTTTCAGTCATTTGACTGCGGCTATGCTGGAGCACCGCCTTTTAGTCGAGCAAATCAACCCCAGGACTTATTTTTTTGTAGGCCTAGTACTTATTCTATAGGTCTCTTATGCCGAACCGCTAAGCTACGGGGACATAAACACACCAGCATCGGTTGTCAAGCGATGTTGGGGGCGACAAACACAGACACACACACACACACACATATATATACGACGGGCTTCTTTCGGTTTCCGTCTTTCAAATCCACTCACAAGGCTTTTGTCGACCCGGGGCTATAGTAGAAGACACTTGCCCAAGGTGCCATTAGTTGGACTGAACCCGGAACCATGTGATTGGTAAGCAAGCTACTTACCACACAGCCACTGCTGCTACTGTTACTAATAATAATGATGTGATATTGATAGTGGGAGCCTCAGACACTCGTCAAAGTCGTAGTGGTGGTGGCGGTGTCGTTACTGGTTTTGGCAGTGTTGGTCATAGTTGTTGGTGATATTGATGTTGTTGTTCTTGGTGGCAGTATTGGTACCGATGGTGATGGTGTTGCTGTTGGTGATGATGGTGTCCAGTGGAGGCCGTGATGGTGGTGGTGGTGGTGCTGCTGCCGGTGATGTCATGTATGATTACTGCTGGTGGTGGCGATGGACGTCGTTCGTGTTGGTGGTGGCGATGGTGTTTGTGGTATTGCTGGTGCACAGGAGATGATGTTGCTGCTGGTGGTGATGATGGCGCCATTGAGAGTCGTGATGGAGGTGGAGATGGTGATAGCATTAGTGACGGTGTTGCTGTTGTTATTGTTGTTGTTGTAATTGGTGGTGGTGGTGGGTGTGATGGTACCAGTGGAAGTCGTAATGACGGTGGAGATGGCGATGTTAGTGGTGGAGACGGTGGTGTCGTCAGTCAGTCGTGTGAAATCATTAATTTTCTTCAGTTGAGTGAATAGGTGAGTTGGTGTAGTGTTGATATATTTGGCACAGACTGCGGTGGTGGCTATGGTGGGGTTGGTGGTGGTGGTGGTATGGATGGAAGTAGTGGTGAAGATGGTGGTAGCGGTGGTTGTTTAATTTCGGTGGCGACGATGGTTGTGGTGTTTTGTAGTTGTAAATGTAGTGGTGACGATGGTGGTGGGGGTGATGGTGAAGTTGGTGGTGGAAAATACAGTGAAAGTGTGAAGAGAAGGATAGAGAGAGAGAGGAGGAGGAGGAGAGAGACAAACGGACAAGAAGTGTTATAGAAAGGGAGAGGCGTAGGTGAAACTAAAACAGATAATAAAAAGTAAAGATAAAAGGAAAATGAAATAGAGAGAGGGGGAGATCATTTGTCTTGTACTTGTTTCAATCCTTGGACTACGGTTATTCTGGTGCATCGCCTTGACGGGTTTAGTCGAATAAATCGACCCCACGACTTTTTATAAATCTGGTTCTTACTGTATTGGTCTTTTACGCTGAACTGCTAAGTTAACGTAAATACACCAAGAACGGTTGTTAATCTGTGGGGAAGAAGACAAAATCAAAACCACACACGCAGATAGATAGATAGATAGATAGATAGATAAGTTTCTTTATTGGCCACACAGGGCTGCACACACAGATGGGACAAATTACAAGGTAGAGCTTTTCTTTTGGGGGATGAAAATAAAAAGATTAAAAAAAAAAGTGGCGTAGGTTTTCGATCAAAAGGGATCGTAAAATGGAAAAAAGAAAAAAAGGAACAAAAGAAAGGAAAAAGGATAAAAAAAGGAAAGGAAAAAAGGAAGAGAAAGAAAAAAAACGATCAATAGGGGTCGTGCATCACAGTGTCATGATGTACGGTGTAAAGGGGGAAGCAGATAAGGTTTATCCGTGGGAAGAAAAGCCTACGAAAAGACCAGATAGATAGATAGATAGATAGATAGACTTCCCACAGTTTACGCCTACCGTATTCACCCACAAGGCTTTAATCGGCCATGGTCTACAGTAGAAAAAACACTCGCCCAAGTTGCCGCACAATGGGAGTGAACCCGAAACCACGTGTGTTTGAGAAGCGAGCTTCTTAGCCACACGGCTATGCCTACGCATACGGACAGACAGAGTAAGACTGAATATTTCAACGCTAAAACTATCTCTATAATACTGATACATTAAAGGCACAAGACCTGAAATTTTGGGGGAGGGGGCCAGTCGATTACCTCGACCCCAGTGTTTCACTGGCACTTAATTTATCGACCCCGGAAGGATGAAAGGCTAAGTCGACCTCGGCGGAATTTGAACTCAGAACGTAGCGACAGACGAAATACCTATTTCTTTACTACCCACAAGGGGCTAAACACAGAGAGGACAAACAAGGACAGACATAGGTATTAAGTCGATTACATCGAACCCCAGTGCGTAACTGGTACTTATTTAATCGACCCTGAAAGGATGAAAGGCAAAGTCGATCTCAGCGGAATTTGAACTCAGAACGTAGCGACAGACGAAATACCTATTTCTTTACTACCCACGAGGGGCTAAACACAGAGAGGACAAACAAGGACAGACAAACGGATTAAGTCGATTACATCGACCTCAGTGCGTAACTGGTACTTAATTTATCGACCCCGAAAGGATGAAAGGCAAAGTCGACCTCGGCGGAATTTGAACTCAGAACGTAGCGGCAAACGAATTACCGCTAATTATTTCGTCCGGCGCGCTAACGATTCTGCCAGCTCGCCGCTTTTATAATATTAATAGATAATGAATACTCTTTTACCGTTCCTCATTCATATTCACGCGCACGCGCACACACACACACACACACACACACACACACACACCACACACACACACACTCATCGTGGGTCTTACAAAGGTTATGGGCAGTGCCGCTTCCTCCGGATTCTTCAGCAAATGAGAAAAACGAAAGCAAATATGCGCGCGCGTACGCACATATAAGAGAGATTAAGAGGAAGAGTGACAAAGCTAGGCTGGAGTACTACAAGGAGGAAAAAGAATGAGAGAGCGAGAGAGAGAGAGAGAGACATAGAGGGGAGTCAGAGAAAGATACACAGACTGGAGTAGAGAAATAGAGCAGGGGAGGGAGTGAAAGAGAGGCAGACAGTGAGTGAAAGAGAGAGAGAGAGAGATTCAAAGGGCGGGAAAGGTGTGGTTTGAAGCAAAATCAAAAGGAATTACGAAATGAGTGATATTTGATAACAGTGATGATGATGATGACGATGATGATGATGACGATGATGATGGTGATGACGTTGACGATTACGATGACGATGATGATGACGATGACGATGATGATGATGACGATGTCGATGACGATGGTGATGATGATAATGATGACGATGATGATGACGATGATGATGATGACACTAGTAGATATTGCCTGTTGTTGTTTTATTGGTTTGGTGAAGTGGAAAGGGTTGTACTCATCATAGCTGTGTCCATAGCCATCAGGTCCTCAAAGACAGGTGTGTGAGATTGGCGCAGTGAATAAATTGGTTGACAGCTACAGGTGGGGGCGGGGTGAGAAAATGAATAAATATTGGTCATTCAGATAAATTAAAAAGGAGAGAATGCGTTTTGGGATGGAATGGAGGGAGGGTGGATGGTGGTGGCGGCTGCGGCGGCGGTGGTGGTTTCGCTGAGAGCGATGCTTTTGAGGGGTGGTCATACTAGTGATATTCTGACCAATGACACTCAACAAGATTAATGTCGTTTAATCAATGGAACGTTGGCTTCTACATACATACATACATACATACTACATACATACATACATATATGTATGTATGTATATATATATATATATATATACACACACACATATATATATATATACACACACACACACACACCATATATATATATATATATATATATATATATATATACACACACACACACACACACACACACACATGTGGAGGCGCAATGGCCCAGTGGTTAGGGCAGCGGACTCGCGGTCGTAGGATCGCGGTTTCGATTCCCAGACCGGGCGTTGTGAGTGTTTATTGAGCGAAAACACCTAAAAAGCTCCACGAGCCTCCAGCAGCGGATGGTGGTGATCCCTGCTGTACTCTTTCATCACTCTTTCTCCCACTCTTTCTTCTGTCGGCCTGCTCGCTTAGCCAGCGGGGTGGCGTCATTCGAAGGCTAAAACAATGCGAACGCATTGTGACCAGCGATGTGTAACTACATCTGATGAACTGGTCGGTCACGTGATCACGTGATGTATACATATATATATCTAAATATAAAATTCCGTAGCAAGCCTTCAACATGTGTAATCGATCAGGAATCACAACTTAGAGTGGTCACCAATCCTGAAATACACGACATATTTATAATGATGTATATTGTATGTGGTGATTGACGCCTTAAAGTCTATTTCTCAGCATATTGGCATAGAATTATTTTTCTTTTGCCCTTATTTATAATTATATATATATAATTATATATACATATATATATAAAGGGAAAGTTTACGAAAATAAACAAAAGACGAAGGCAGGTGGGGTACAAACAAACAAATGTATTAGTATAGCGCTCAGGAATAGAAAAAGTCTTTTACGTTTCGAGCCTACGCTCTTCGACAGAAAGATACACAGAAAAAAAAACAAGGAGAGAAACAAGGAGAGAAAAAAATGCGTGTAGTAGCTAACGATCTATCATGGCGTCCTGACACACACACACACACACACACATATATATATACACTTGCGTCGGAAATTAATTAGCACTTCTCAAATTTCTACATTTTCTTACACTTTCTTAATTTAATTAACTTATTATCAGAAATGAACTCGTTTTTAATCAAAAATTTATTAAAACATATCCCAGCACACCACATAATTGTTATTAATCGTGAAATTTAGTCAATATCTTGTTGCTCTCCTTTGGCAGCAATGACAGCTGCTACGCGGGTCGGCATTGCTGTCTATGAGTGCCTGCAGGTACTGTGCAGGGATGGGCCCTCATGCAGCAAGAAGTGCCCCAAACAGCTCGTGTCGGTTCCTGTATTGCTGCACATTCAAATCCCTACCCAATCGACTCCAGAGGTTCTCAATAGGGTTCAGGTCAGGTGACTGGCCAGCACGTACTCCTCGCCATCAAAGAGGTATCCCGTACTATCTCAACGTACTTTGCTGCGTTGATGTTGCCTTCGACGGCATAGAGCGCCCAACACCACTGTAGCTGAACGCCCTTCACACCATCAGACCACCCCCACCATGCTACATGGTGAGCAAATCAAGGGTGCTAATTAATTTCTGACGGTAGTGTACATACAATTAATTTATCTTTTACTTGTTTCAGTCATTGAACTGTGGCCATACTAGGGATGGCCTTGAAGGGTTTAATGAAATAAATCAACCCTAGTTGTCAAGCGGTGGTGGGGGACAGACACATACACAAGAACAAACACACAGTCGACGAGCTTGTTTCAGTTTCCGTGTTCGAAATACACTCCCAAACTTTTGTTGGGCCTAAGCTACGGATTACATGGACAGCGAGGCTCACCAATGGAGAAGTTCTTAAGCAGATCAGGCCGAAAATGTCGCTAGAAGCTAGGATCACCAAGCATAGATTGGCATATTTCGGTCATATTATGCGGAGAAAATCCCTGGAGAAGGACATCATGCTCGGAATGGTCAGTGGCAAGAGAGGAAGAGGCCGACCAAGAACCCGCTGGCTTGACACCATCAGGAGTGATACCGGAATGGACATGGTCAGTCTGAAGGAAGCGGCCCAGGATAGAACTGACTGGAGGACACTGATCCAACGAGTAACCGAGAGTCGACTTCGACTGAGCGGATAGGAAGGAAGGAAGCTGTAGTAGAATACACCGGCCCAAAGAGTCGCACAGTGGGATTGAACCTGGAGCCATATGGTTGGGAAGCAAGCTTCTTATCATACAGCCAAGCATACATATAGATTGACGAACGGAGAGATAAACAGAGAGAGAGAGAGAGACGAACGAACGAGTGGTCAGATACATAGACACAGACACACACGAATCTTTGTTATACACACAAATGTATACACGCACACGTACACTCATATATACACTCATATATACACGTACTGTTTTGCGTTTTGTCTCTAACCCTCTATTGCTACATTTATGCATTTATCGTCTATTTCATTAGATTTTAGTCAATTTCATTTGGAGTGCATCACTTAACTCCGCCACCACGACATACATACACTTCGCCTTACATATACATGCACACACACATACATATGTATATAGGATATACATACATGGTTGTGTATGTATTTATATGTAATCATATGCATACACACACACACTCATATATATACTCATATTTATATCCACATGTGTATGCAAATATATGTGTATGCGTGTGTATGTATAAAGACAGGAAGAGAGAGAAAATATAGAAAGATTTGTGCATAGTTGACAGATACAATTATATATGATATACATGCTATATATAATACAAAAATACATACATATATACACTCACACGAACACATATTTATGTGTGTGCGTATAAATATTTTTGTTTGTATCCATATGTATGTATGTATGTATGTATGTATGTATGTATGTATGCATGCATGCATGCATGTATGTATGTGTATGTATTATGTATGTATAGGTGGATGTGTACGTATACCGTGTGAGTATATTCCATATATTTGTATGTAAGATTTTAAGTATGTATGAATTCATGTGTCTACGTTTATATGCGTGTTTGTGTGTGTGTGTGTGTGTGTGTGTGTGTGTGTAAAGGAGGGCTATTAAGAAAAATCACCTATGATAGATGGTAACATCAGACATTTTAAATTTATCAACATTTATCAACCAGTATTACATGTCACACACTGGCTCAGGGCGATTTATAATTACTATTTTATGTTTTATTTATCTCTCTCTCTCTCTACCGCTTGTGGTGCGGAACATTCCCTTCGTCAGTGGTCGACTAAATTATCACAACGTTTTTGACACATACACATGCGCGCACACTTTGTCTGTCTGTCTCTCTCTCTCTCTTTCTCTCACACGTGTGCATACATATGTAGCAACAACCACTATATATGTGTGTGTATGTGTGTGTCCACTAACTCCATCATATATATCCTCTAGCACCATTATACATGCATATGTATATCTCCGCTGCCACTATAATGCACATATATATTACCACAATTATATGTACATATATACATACACACACACACATATATATATATAAATTCATTTATATATATATATATATATATATATATATAATTCATATATATATAAATTCCTACTTGATTTTTGGAATCCGCAGGGAAATCAATAGCCAAGACTGAAGGGAGGCAATCGTTAACCATCGTGGTGCTTTGGTGACCGCAAGATAGCGGCGTGGCCGAAGATCGATGGACAATGGCAAAGGGAGATAATCACCTTAAAACGAGGCTTTTCTCCCTCCATATTTTAAAGAGGTCTCAGACCAGCAGTGTTTGGGGTCTGAAGATACACCGTAGGGCTAAACCCCTTATGGGCGAGAAACCCAGGGTAACCCCATAAACCGACCTACCCCACTGTTATATATATATATATATATATATATATATATATATATATATAACAGAAATATGTTACAAAAAGAAATATAAAATACACATGGAAATGTAAGTGTAAAATATGAAAAATCAACGAAAATGCACATTGCAAATAAAAAAAAGGCTATTTATGAAAGGTAGCGACAAATATATACATTTAGATGGACTGAGGTAGTAATAAAAGTCATTATTATGAGATGATTATAAAGTCAGAAAACTAAGCAGTAAATGAAAGCAACATAAGCTTAGAATAACATAGAATAATGCTAAAATGGACGGGAACCTAAACTCCAACTTCTTCATCCAGGCCCGAGTCGCGGCATCGAAAGTTAGACTTAAAACGTATATTTACATAGAGCTACCCTACTCTTGAAAAGAGATGCTTACCTTACTCTTGAAAATTTCATAGGGTCCTGTGTCAGGACTCACAGTTATGACATCTTGGACATATTGCATATGAATATGATTATAGCCAAATTGGAATAGCTGTCGAAGTTAGACTTTACATAAATCTTCTTTTCTGCTTTGCTTTGAGTTTCTTTATTTTGCAATCTATATTTTGTACTTCATCTAAATATAAGTCTAAAGTCTGTATTCATCTATCTTACCACCATTTGTCGTGTTTTCGGGATATCGTTATTATATATATATACATATATATATATATGTGACCCCGTGTGTACCGTTGGCTATTTTTTTCCTCTGTCTTCCCATCTCTATATCTTTTCTTCTCCTATGTTTCCGACGAAGAGCTCCGCTTGAAACGTTAAACCTTCCTTCTTTCCTTCTTTCCTGAGCGTCCAATAATACTATATTTGTTCCACGTCCTCGCGTCGTTGTGTTTTTTTGTGCTTACATGTTTGGATTAACGATATATATATATATATATATATATATATATATATAATTGGCATAGAAAATCTTTTTTTCTTTTGCTCTTGTTTATAATTGTTTATAATTTTCACCTTTAAAGGTATTTTAATATGCTGGATACTTTTGGTGGGGGTGTGTGATTTTTATCCTATATATATATATAGTTTGATAAGTGCCAACGTACGAAACTCTGGAACTTTATATATATATAAAAATATACATATACTCATAGTTCTAGTTTTCTTGTTTGCATCAACATATATAGTGTACTGCAGCATGATGATAAGATCAACAAGAAAATATTCTATCTGGTGAGAGATGAATAATATTTAATAAGCACAGTATGTGTCTTTATGTGCTACTATTAGTTTCATGCAATGGAAGCATACCGGACACTATTTTTTAACACTTGTAGGAGTTTCTGTGTAGTAAGAAGCTTGCTTAAAAAACATATTGTTCTGGGTTCAATCCTACAGCGTGGCACCTTTGGCAAGTGTCTTCTACTAGTGTTAGTGTTCTACTATAGACTCTGGTTGAGTAAAGCTTTGTGAGTGGATTTAGTAGACAGAAAATTAAAGAGCCTGTTATATATATATATATTATATATATATATATTATATATATATATATATATATATATATATATATATATATAACGGGAAGGTTTACGAAAATAAACAAAAGACGAAGGCAAGTGGAGTACAAACAAACAAATGTATTAGTATGGCGCTCAGGAATAGAAAAGTCTTTTACGTTTCGAGCCTACGCTCTTCAACAGAAAGATACACAGAAAAAAACAAGGAGAGAAAAAAATGCGTGTAGGAGCTAACGATCTATCATGGCGTTCTGACCATATATATAGGGCGGAGTTGTGTTTGTATTTGTCCCCCACGACCCCTTGACAACTGCTGTTGGTGTGTTTACGTCACTGTAACCTAGCAATTCGGCAAAAGTCGATTCGTTCGACTAAAAATTCTTCAAGGCGGTGCACCAGCATGACCGCAGTCTAATGACTGCAATATATGTGAGATAAAAGATGTATGGTGCAGTGGATTAACCGATGAGGAATTAGTTATTAGATCTAGAAACTAGATCAAAGGTTCTCAACGAGGGCCATTTGGAGCTCGAGGCGGGCATTTTGGAGCAAAGGGGCACTTTTGTGCCAAAGAGCACTCTTTCGATAGACAACACGTTGATCTCATAAGTGTCGTGTAGTGTAAATACGCGTAATTACCAAACTTTCAATGCATTATTTCGTTTTTTGTTTTTGGCTTTTTTTTTTTGTATTTCACTTTGGTACATCTGTACTCCCGACTGCATATGTAAAACGACGTCCATTATTTTTTAATCATTATCTACTGATATCAAAATAAGAAGTACATTGAAAAATAAAAATATTTTCTTGGGGGCCATTTGTGACTCCAAGGGTCAAAAGGGGGCCTTTGGCCAAAATGGGTTGGGAACCTTTGAACTAGATAGCCTGCATCTGAACTAGCGGGTAAGTGGTTCAGCATTTCAAGGGTTCTTGGGTACATATACCCGACGTAATTCTGAGACGAGATTAGCCAGACACTGATACAGTCTGTATAACAAGGCTGTGCCATTTTGATTTTCAGGTGCAATCAGACCGACAGGCTTCTATATAGTTTCTGTCCTACAGAGACTTGCAAACAGCTTGCTTGTGCAAGTGCATCAATTAAAATCTCTGCATACCAGACACCAGTAGGTTTCAGTGGGACATTCGGAGAGAATGTGCACCGTTTCTCAGTCTTCCTCTCGACGAATTTGCTACACACCGGCTTCTTATCATTGACCTGAGCCACCGCCTCCTCAGTTGACTAGTTTTCGCTCTCAGCACCAATCCAAATGTGGAGTCGTGCATGTCTGACTTGCCATATTGGCAAACAGGTATCTACCTCACACCTTTGCATCATTTCTCTAACTCGGTTCCATCATCACTTTTCAGCCATGTATAATGGTTTTAAATTTTGACTCAAAGCCGGCAATTTCGGAGAGAGAGTAAGTCGATTACATCAACCCCAGTGTTTAACTGGTATTTATTCTATCGACTCCGAAAAGATGAAAGACAAAATCGACCCCCGGCGGTATTTGAACTCAGAACGTAATACTGGAAGAAGTGCTGCTAAGTATTTTGCCCAGTATCGTAAAGACTCTGCCAGCTCGCCACCTTTTAACATCCATATATAATAGCTGGCTCTCTCAGCTGCTGACTGGATCTATATCCAGATGACGTTTGCTGAACAATGCTTCACGCCGATTGATATCAGCCACCGTTTAAGTCTGGGTTATTTCAATCACAAAATATGGGTCGACTCCAAGCTATAGAAAATGTCCAAGACGGCATGCATCTTTTTTTTTTATATGCCCTTCGCACTTTCTGTTTGTTTTCTACCCATAATCCTCCCGGTTGAAAAGGCTTATTTCTCTTTTCCCTTTAAGTTCACTTCTTGCACCATTAAATGTTATCATCGTCCTTAGTTTGCGTCGAAATACTTCGTCTATTACCCATTTATGGTATATTTTATTTTTCTGTAATGATCCTGTTCCATACCGTCATTCTTGTTAGCGTTCCATTTCGTAATTTTCATCCTTTATCTCTTTCGTGTTACTGCCAATGTCAGACACAGCAGTTCCGCTATCAGGTGTCGAAATCGCAGTAATATCTAGTTGAAGGGTCTCGCTCGTTTCGTTTTTGCATATTGTCTGTTTCTTATTTTGTATTTTGGTTTCTCTTTACCTTATTTTCTCTTTCTTTCTATCTATCTCTGTCTCCCTGTTTCCCTATTCATATATATATATATATATATATATATAATATATATTATATATAGCGCAGGAGTGGCTGTGTGGTAAGTAGCTTGATAACCAACCACATGGTTCCGGGTTCAATCCCACTGCGTGGCATCTTGCTATAGCCCCGGGCCGACAAATGCCTTGTGAGTGGATTTGGTAGACGGAAACTGAAAGAAGCCTGTCGTATATATGTATACCTATATATATGTATGTGTGTGTGTTTGTGTGTCTGTGTTTGTTCCCCTAGCATTGCTTGACAACCGATGCTGGTGTGTTTACGTCCCCGTCACTTAGCGGTTCGGCAAAAAGAGAACGATAGAATAAGTACTGGGCTTACAAAAAGAATAAGTCCCGGGGTCGAGTTGCTCGACTAAAGGCTGTGCTCCAGCATGGCCGCAGTCAAATGACTGAAACAAGTAAAAGAGTAAAAGAGTAAAAGAGTATATATATATATATGTGTGTGTGTGGTGTGTGTGTGTGTGGTGTGTATTTAAATTTCGTGTAACGAAACACGAAAGCAACTTGTCGCAATTATGCATATTTCCAAGTTTGATAAGGTATTTACCATACCTGTTTTGTATGGAATACCTCTTGCTTTTCAATTTCTTTTTATCGCCTGTTGGAAGACGCTAGTCATAGCTTTGAAATCTTCAAATATATCATGAAACACTTTAAAACAGATTTGCCTAAGTTTTCCACAGACTAAGATGTGTACTTGACTGCTAGTGTGTCTGTGTGTCTGTGTGTGTATGTGTGTGCGCACGCGCGCGTTTGATGTACATCATTTCCTTTAAAAAAAACCTACAAGCAATAAAAAAACAACATAAAACACACATACAAGAATCTGCTAACCCCACCACCACCACCTTCACCATCTCTACCATCCGGCCTACGCCATTTTTATCTCTACACCGTCCAGAGCAAGTTGAAGTAATCTAAAGAGGCAGTGTGATGGTGGGGGGGGGGCGGAAGAAGGCCGTGCCTACCCACGCCTCCCTAACGCCTCTCCCAATCTTACAATCACATATATTTCATACTGTCACACTCCCCCATACCATCACATACTAATCAACAGCCTCGCTGTGAAGATACGATCAAACTGGCACGTGGCTAACACAAACCACGTGACACTTGATCTTTAGCAGTCGGACATCTTGTTTCGCTTAAAGTTTTGCCTTTTTTTATTCTTTTTTCTTTGCCGTGTTATGTTTCTTTACTCTATTTTTCCCCCCATTTCAGTGTGTACTTGTGTGTGTCTGTGTGTGCATTGTGTATATATATATTTGTGTGTGAGTGTATGTGCGTATATATATATATGTGTGTGTGTGTGTGTGTGTGCATGTATATATATATATATATATATATATATATATATCCTGAGATTGATTACAGCTGTTTGTAACATATTGCTTTGCTCTTTCCTTTCCTCTCATTCAATCTCCTTTTGCTTGCTTTTATCCTGTCTGTCAGTTTCTCTAGGAATATACACAACAACGAACACGCAGTCACACACACATTTAATAATATACATGTTTCTATTAGATACTAGCAGTATCGCCCGGCGTTGCTCGGGTTTGTAAGGGAAATAACTATATAAGCATTTTTAGAGAGTTATAGCCAAAAAATGCATTAAAAATGGAAAAAAAATTATGGTAAATTTTTTCTTAAATCGTTGACTCATCGTAGACATTTTCTGTTTTGGTGTCTTCAAGCCATGAAGTCGTTGTTCTAAAAGAACGCTGGTCTCCTTGACAACGCTTTACGACGTTGATTTCCTTACACTCCCTTCCCCACAGCTTCACGAGGGAGGGAAGAAGGGGGAGAAGCAACACAGGTGCAGCTGTGAGCGTGGACGCCAACTCCGCCGCCATCGACACACGAAAAAATATGCATTAAAATGGAATAAAAAATTATGTTAAATTATTTTTAAAATCGTAGACTCATCGTAGACGCGCGCTAATACCCAGACGGGCTCGAAATGAATCACGACTATAAGATACCCGAATTTGGTTAAACTGCACCGCAAAATGTGGGAGTAGTTAGGAATCTAAATCGAAGGGACAGACACTCACACAACTACAGTTTTATATATATAGTTATATATGTTATGTTATATTTGTTACACATATATGCATATGTATATAAATGCGTGTAAGGGAGTATAGATATTCGCTGACTAAAATTCTTCAATGCGATGCCCCAGCATGGTCGCAGCCTAATGACGGAAACAAGTAAAAAAAAAATGAAAGAATATGTATACACATGTATAGCCTTTACTTCACATGTAGTCTACATGAATTGTTTACACTCCATTCTTTCTGTCTTTCTCTATCACCATACTTCATTCCGTCTTTGAATTGTATTGTTCCCATTCAACCGTCGCCTTCCTGGCGAATAAAAGATCGTTGTCGTCATCATTATCATCGCCTTCATCATCGTCGTCATCCTCCTCCTCATCATCATTATCATCATCATCATTATCATCATCATTATTATTATTACTTCCGCCAAGAAAGGAGGTTATGTTTTCATCGGCGTTGGTTTGTCCGACTGCCCGTCTGTGTGCAAAATAACTCAAAATGTTGCAAACAGTATTTGATGAAACCTTCAGGAAAAGTTGGCAATGACACTAGGAACAGATGATCAAATTTTGGTAGTGATCCGGGAATTTTTGTGGATTCTTGAAGGATTTACATTTGTTATATTTACTTTACATGATGTATTACAATGTTATGTTCTTAAGGCGGCGAGCTGGTAGAAACGTTAGCACGCCGGGCGGAATGCTTAGCGGTATTTCGTCTGCCGCTACGTTCTGAGTTCAAATTCCGCCGAGGTCGACTTTGCCGTTCAACCTTTCGGGGTCGATAAATTAAGTACCTGTAATGCACTGGGGTCGATATAATCGACTTAATCTATTTGTCTCTCCTTGTTTGTCCTTTCTGTGTGTAGCCCCTTGTGGGCAGTAAAGAAATAACAATGTTATGTTCTTTGATTATCTCCCTTGAAAACACGCTCATCGTTTCAACGTATCCTATGGTGGCGTTGCTGTTTCCAAAGTTTATTTTCGTTCCTCTGTCAGCAATTTTACTCGCGTGGTGTGTGTATCACTCAAGCTTTAAGTAATTGTTGTTTCATTTTAGTTGTTCGGTGAAACTAGCTTGCTGTTGTCATTGATGTATTATAACTGCTTCCCATGATTCTGTTTTTAAAGGTGTTTTTTTTAATCATATGGCTGTGTTATTTTTTTTAAACCCCGCCAAGGAGGTTATGTTTTTGCTGGCGTTGGTTTGGGAAATTGGGCGATTTTCAGCATGGGTGGAAATGAGCTGCTTGGCAGAGGTCTGCGCTCTCCGAGTGCTTTTCTAGTCATTATTATTATTATTTAAGGGAGGCGCAATGGCCCAGTGGTTAGGGCAGCGGACTCACGGTCATAGGATCGCGGTTTCGATTCCCAGACCGGGCGCTGTGAGTGTTTATTGAGCGAAAACACCTAAAAAAGCTCCACGAGGCTCCGGCAGGGGATGGTGGTGATCCCTGCTGTACTCTTTCACCACAACTTTCTCTCACTCTTACTTCCTGTTTCTGTGGTACCTGTATTTCAAAGGGCCGGCCTTGTCACTCTCTGTGTCACGCTGAATATCCCCGAGAACTACGTTAAGGGTACACGTGTCTGTGGAGTGCTCAACCACTTACACGTTAATTTCACGAGCAGGCAGTTCCGTTGATTCGGATCAACCGGAACCCTCGTCGTCGTAACCTACGGAGTGCTTCCACTATCCATTATTTAAGACGTCACTCGGTATCCAATATCGTGATATAGTTGATTGAAGATATTGTAGCTACCGGGAATTTGTACTGTCTGTCAAATCACAACAAGGACCTCAGACAGTTTACGCAATATGTGTGCAGTTCCAAATAATGCCTATTTTTGCAATAGATTAAAGAGTATTTCTAAAGTTTCCAGATGTTTCTTCAGGTTGGGTCTATTGAACCTCATGCTCCAATGACAACAGGGACAACCTTTATGTTTGATTCACACAGCTGCCACATAGAATTTTCTTCTGGTCGAGTAGCCCATCCCGCTCAAACGGTCCCCGAATAAGGGTTTCTTTAAGATGATGAACGAAACACCCGTGTTTCCAGAGGTGAATTATTCAAACCCCAAAGAATTCCTTTCAACACATGGCTATGATGCTCCCCCACTACTTCTGCTCATGATCAGATATGCACATATCGTCAGCCACTAAGGGACATGCCCAACTAGTTAAGGTCAAACAACAGACAAGCAAATCTGTGGTATTGAGCAGAATATTTGCTGTAGCCCATCTTTTATACCAAGACAAAACAATGTTCATGGTAACACTTCCAATCAGTTAAGATCAGAAGCCATGAGAGCCACTGTCTGGTATTGTATCAGGGCAGTTATTATTATTATTATTATTATTATTATTATTATTATCAAGGCGATGAGCTGGTAGATTCGGTAACACGCGGAGCAAAGTGCTTCGCGGCATTTTGTCCGTCCCTACATTCTAACCTTCAAATTCTGCCGAGATCGGCTTTGCCTTGCAAACTTTCGAGTCGGGGTCGATAAAATATGTACTGGTTGTGTTGTCAACTAGGGTCGAGGTAATCGACTCCCTCACTCCGCTCCGCGAAATTGCTGGCCTTGTGCCAAAATTTGAAATCGCTGTTGTTCTGTTTCCTTTTCGCAATCAGTACTTATTTTTATAATTTCGTACGAAATATTCCTCGAAAACCTTAGGGAACATTTCCATGTACTCTGCGGCCCCTGTTTGTACAATTAATACCTCCTACCGCTACTATCCCCAGACTATGAAAATGCAACAATAATAAAAGTAACGAAAAATAAACAACATCAACGAAGAGACATCAACAACAACAACAACAACAGCAAAAATAATAAATGAAATACAACAACAGCAAAAATAACAAACACAGTAAGGACGACGACGACAGCAACAACAGCAACAACATAGTAATCACCACTCTTAGCTGTACCAGTCCTAATTATTGCTAATTAAGAGTTATATGGTGAGAAGACTCCTGCTATTTCTTGTATTTTTAGTTGGGCAGCGTAGGTGGTGGTGGTGGTGGTGGTAGTGACCGGTGGTGGTGGTGGTGGTGACCGGTGGTGGTGGTGACCGGAGGTGGTGGTGGTGGTGGTGATGGTGGTGGTGGTGGTGGTGACCGGTGGTGGTGGTGGTGGTAACCGGTGGTGGTGGTGGTGACCGGTGGTGGTAGTAGTGGTGGTGGTGGTGGTGACCGGTGGTGGCGGTGGTGACCGGTGGTGGTGGTGGTCGTCGTGACCGGTGGTGGTAGTAGAAGTAGTGGTAGTGGCTGCGATGATGATGTTGGTTGTCGTGGTTGGGACGTTGGTGGTGATGGTGGTGAGATATCATTTAAACAGTTATCTGACTTCACCTGTGCCTAACGTAGAAGCGACCTCCATCCCTACACACCTACACCTTGCACTCATCCATACACAAATCCACACTGACACCCGTCCCACTCAATTACCACACACAGACACTGACACAGAAACCTACATACATCCAGACACACTTTGACATACACATATATACACATACGCAGACACACACACACTTACAGACATACACTGACACTCAGCCACAAACAAAGACCGACATATAACCCACAGATTACAGCCTGTCATGTATATATATATATATATATATATATATATACATGTACATATATATATATATACATGTATATACATACAAACATACATATATATATATATATACTTGTAGTGGTCTCTTTTGCCAAACCACTAAGTTACGGGACGTAAACAAACCAACAACGGTTATCAAGCAGTGGAGTTGGGATGTCAAACACATAGCTAGACTCTTCCTCCATCTCTCTCAAATATCCACGACAGACTTCCTTATAGTTTCCGTCTTTCCACTTACAAGGCATTTGTCGTCTTGGGACCACGGTAGAAGACATCTGTCTAAAGTGATGTGCAGTGGGACTGAACCCGAATCCATGCGGTTGCGAAGCGAAATCTTTAGCCACACAGACATGCCTATGCTTAGGGCAAGTATCTTCCTAAAAGCGACCAGCCTCGTCCTCAGCATCATGAGTAAAACTTAGTTAAGCGTAAACTGTGTGGAAGCCCATAGAAAGGACTGCTCCAAATTCCCCACTCATTTTTAGTGGGTGCTTGATTTGATTAGTCTCGTTTGTGTATATGTGTGTATGTGTGTATATGCACAGACACGCACACACACACATACATATATATGTAAGTATACATGTGTGTACATGTGCACTCATACACACACACACACACACATACATATATATATATATATATATATATATATATATATATATATGTGTGTGTGTGTGTGTGTGTGTGTAAAGAAACACACATATATATGAGCTAATAACTAAAACGTCCTAATGACCGTATTTGCTGTTACTTCTAACGTTACAAATATTGTAAATAATCAAACACACCTTTTAATTACATAAATATTCATTCACTTTCCCTGTGTAATAAAATATCCAATTGATCCAATTTTCTGGCAACATATATCGTTATATTTTCCCACGGTCAGCGAGCAGAATTTTATACCTCCATGAACGACATCGCAGAAGGGACAAAATATCCTAGTTGACTTGATATTCAAAAAAAATTCTTTTTTAAATTTTGGAAATAGTGATTAAAGCCAAATTTTTGTTACACAAATGTTACACACACACACACACACACACACACACACACACACACACACACACACACTCACTCACTCACTCACTCACTCACTCACTCACACACACACACACGCACACACACACACACACATTCATATGATGGTGTCTACTGAGGCAGAAACCTGTGTCCTTAAGTGCCCGTTTTTCTCTAGACAATCAGAACATCTTTTCTTTAATGATAAGTCAATTTTGTGTGTTTGTCCCCAACACCCGCTTGACAACTGGTGTTGGTTTGTTTACACCCCCGCAATTTAGCAGCAAAAGAGACCAACAGAATAAGTTCCAGACTTGAAATTAAAAAACAAAAAAGGAAAAGTAGTCGGGTAAATTTGGTGGAGGAAATCGTTTGAGGTGATGCTGCAGCAGATCCGCAGTCCAAAGCCTGAAGCATGTAATTGGCAAAAAGGTAGAGTGTGTATGCATGCAAGTACGTCTGTAGTTATGTTTATAGTCGAGGCATTTCAAGAATGAAGAAGCAAGACGATATTCATGGAAAATAGGAAGAAGACGAGGATGCGATAAAAGAATAAAACGGAGGACAAAACAGAAGAGGATATCTACATCTTCCACCACCACCACCTCTACCTCTACTAGCAGCAACAACAACAACAACAACATTACTTCATTAATAGTTAACAGACTGGGTTAGTGGCGGGGGCGGCGGGGGCGGCGGTGATGGTGGTGGTGGTGATGGTAGTGGTGACGATGGTCGTCGTCGTGATTGGTTGATAATGATGCAGAAGAGGAGAAAGAGAGGTTCTGATTTAAGGTCTGTGATTGCGGTTGAGTGGTAGTGGTGGTGGTGGTATAAATGGTGTCGGGAATAGTAGTGATGGCTGAAATGGCGGTGGTGTTGAGGAAGTTGGTCGTGATGATGGCAGTGCTTGTTATGTTGGTCATATATATATATATATTATATATATATATATATATATATACACACGCACAGACACAAGTAAGCACATAAGTGCAAAAGAAGGTGGCAAAAATAGTGCTAGAATACGAGTAGTGCTTCAGCAAAAGACACCGCTAGAATAAGTACTAGGTTTAAAAAAACAAGTAAATCCTATTATAGATTTGTTCGACTAAAACCCTTTAAGGCGGTGCCCCAGCACGGCCAGAGACAAATGACTGAAACAAATAAAGCATAAAAAGATTATACAGATAGATAGATAGATAGATAGATAGATAGATAGATAGATAGATAGATAGATAGATAGATAGATAGATAGATAGGTTTACGAAAATAAACAAAAGACGAAGGCAGGTGGTCGAAGAGCGTAGGCTCGAAACGTAAAAGACTTGTTCTATTTCTATTCCTGAGTGCCATACTAATACATTTGTTTGTTTGTACTCCACCTGCCTTAGATAGATAGATATAGAGTAATCCCGCGACTATCGCGTGGGTTACGTTCAAAAACACCCCGCAATAGGTGAAAATCCGCGAAATAGAAGCAGTACTG